>NC_084483.1:211851530-211891530 GCF_030035675.1 Rhineura floridana
CAAAGCGATGTTGTACAATTGCGTCGTATGTGATCATACGCCCCACACTGAAAACAAGCAGCAGGTTGGCCACTATATCTCGTAATTCCCCGATCTGATCCTAAAAAGAAATACTTAGGTATGTAACCCTGCCTAGTCCCTTCAGAACGGTTTTTAAAAGAAACCACACATCGGTATTCTCCAGTCCAGAAACCTTCTTCATCATATTTTTTAGTTGGACCCATTAAAATGTCTGCATATTTCATCACCCAAAGTGCTACATCCTGTGCCGGAACAGTAGTAGTACGTAAACTGATCGTGAGTACTCTAGTATCCCCACGAAACAATGGTATCATTTCATAACCTCTCAAAAGTAAGTTATCTGCTCTACAGGCAGCCCTACTGGCCGTCCAAAATTGTCTGTAAGCACGCTCTGAAGCAAGGCAGACATCCGTCTCCTTGGAACCAGGTAACTGTATCACAGCCACAATATCCTCTTTGGGAAAGTTTAAAGTATCTCTTATAAACACTTTAGTGACATAAGCCCTCGTGTCTTTTTCAGCTTCTATTCCTACATAACGAAAACGTACCACATATCTCTTTCTAGGATCTCTATCCTCTGAAGCAGTATTAAGGAAACTCTCTAAATAATCTTCTTCATCCCCCTCAAAATACCACCTAGGCATTGATGAATTAATGTCCTTCCTCTGCGTATTGCCTCTTGTTGCCTTTGCATAAGAAAGAGATTGCGAAAGTCCAGAACCACTCGGATGGGACTGACCTAAAGACTCATGAGCTGTACTAGCTTCCCCTTGTTCCCTTTGCACCAATGATGCTCTAATAGGACTCTGCATTCCAGGTGAGGAAGCACTCTCCACAATACTCACAGAATCTGTCCTTGTGTTTCCTTTCAAAAAAATGTCTTTCAATGTTAATGTGGATCGTGCTTCTCTTTCAATGTCCATTAGAAAAGTCTCTTGTCTCGCTTTCACTCCTGCTCCTCGCTCCACCCTCGATTGCAGAACTGCTTCTCCATGCCTATGAAAGGAAGAAAACCCACAAGCGCCAGAAGCCATACCGGTATCACCTACATAACCCTTCCCTCGGCTTCCCAACTCTGTTTCTATTACTGAGATTCCCTCCATTAAGGACTCATCGCTTACATCTGTTATACAATTCTGAGCAGTCTCAATCGCTTTACCCCCTTCTTCCTTCCCTACTAATCCAGTTCTAGGTCTTTTTCGTACCGTCTCGGGTGTTTTTTCCTGCTCTGAACTACTGTCTGTACCATCCCCTCCTTTTTCATTAAGCTTTCTACTTCTTCCCTTATTTTTTAATCTACCACTCTGCATTGTTTCCAGATCTCCCTGCATCCCCATCACCTCACCGATTGTCGGGGGCGCTTCCTTAGAAGACACCCCCTGCAAAACCCATTGGGCCCGTCTCTCCTCCTCATCGATCTCAGCAACCGCTTCCGTTCTCCTTTTGGGAACTGCTTCAATCGGGACCCGAGCTTCGGACTGGATTCTCGACGCCACCGCCACCGATGTTGACTTCACTCGTTCTTGTTTATCGTCTCTTCTTTGTTTTATGATTTTCTGCCTCTGTTTTAAACAATCGATTACTTTTTCCAACCATATGTTAAATTCCTCATTTGGCACTAACGTGTCCTTATTGTCAATTTGACTCCAAAAGACAGGCGGAGCCTCATCATCAGCCGTAGTAAGTCGAGTTCTGTGAATATCTTGAAAATATTTTATTAGGTGTTTTTCTTCTAGCCAATCAGGATAAGCCTCCATAGACGTCTTCGGCTTCCTCGCCACTAGAAGTCTCCGCACACAATCCAGCGCTAATGATTTTAAATAGCTTAATTCCTTCAGTCTTAATGTTACCTGCCATCCTGAAAGCACATCTTTTAAAGGCTGATAAGTTTTATCCAAAAATTGCACTACTTTTTGTTGACTATATTTAGTCAGATTTTTTGTCGGAACATTGGTTAAAGCTACATGGGCCATCACATAACCCCAAAGCCTCAACATATCATGCTTTTCAAATTCAGTTGGTAAAATAATATCTTCCACCTTGGTTAGATTTTTTTGCAATATTTCAGTCCATTTTGCCAGAATTTTCCTCTCCCTTGACTCTTTCACATTGGGTACAGCAGATTTTAATTTTTCAACAGAAACCAAGTCCATTTGCATATCACAATCGGTTTCAAAATCAGTTTCAAAAATTTCAGTAAGAAATTCTAATTCTACTTCTGGTTCAGAAAAATCAGAGAGGGCGCTCTCTCTTCCTTTTGATTTCTCCACTCCTCTATCTTCATCATTTTCTCCTTTATTACTTAATTGCTCAGCAAAGGTCATTTGCCTATTATTTTCAATTTCTTTATCTATAATAATACATTCTTGTTCTGTTTGCTGATTACCACCTTGATTAAGTTCAAGATCTACAAAACTTTGTTCTTGTAATGTATTCAGTGAAGGTTCCATACAAGCCTCAGCAGCTTGTGCACTTTGTCTCTCAGTTGTTTTACTAACATGTACTGTCTCTTTAAGAGCACTTAATTCCAAAACTTCCAATTCATCAAAGCATTTGTTATATTGTATTACATAATTGTCTTTAAATTTTCCCAATATACTTTTTTCTTTATCATAAGTGTCTCTTCCATACATTTCAATTTCTCTACTTGAAAAGGTATTTAGAATATTTTCTTGTTGCATTACATACTTCCAAGCCAAGAAAATCTCATGGCAAAAAGCTGTGCAATCAATGTTTATTTTTGTCAAACTTTCTTCTCGTCTTTTGTCACCAGACTGCATTTGTTTCTGTTTGACCATTTCTCTTCTAGCACACTCTTTCTGAAGTCTTTCATATTCTAATACAATTTCTATATAGTCCCTCTTCATCTGCTTTATTTTCATAGAAAGTGCTGCTTCACAGTCAGCCATTTTATCTACTGTTTGTTCTATGAGAGTCCTAGGGGTCCCAGCTTCTTCTAAGTTTGTAGACTCATTCAAAGGGATCTGAGGGCCCACAACAACAGCTGCTGATACTTCAGGGGTTCCCCCTTCCTTTAAAGTCACTGAAGTTGCAAACATTTCCCCACCCAGGGAAAGCTGGTCTTTTGAAAATCCCTCTTTGTACTCACTGCGAGGCATTGTTTCCAGAGAGGCCTCTGCTTTCAGGGAGGCCTCTGCAGCATTTTTAAAAGGTCTCTCTTCAACAGCGTTTTTTTGAGGATCCCCTCCACTGTCAGGGTTCATATTGGTCTTAAAAGATGCACCAGAGTCTCCTCCACCTACCTCAAGCCTTGAGGCAGTGGCATGCTGGCCGGATTTTGAATAAAAAGACGTTTTGTTTTGGATCTTCAGGAGCTCCAAAAACTACCACCTCCTCCTACCAAATCAGGGTTAGGGTTAGGGTTAGGGTGAGGGTGAGGGTGAGGGTGAGGGTGAGGGTGAGGGTGAGGGTTAGGGGTTAGGGTTAGGGTTAGGGTTAGGGTTAGGGTTAGGGTTAGGGTTAGGGTTAGGTATCAAATTTTTAGGTATCAAATTTTTTTATTAGATATAAGCCATACTACAAAAAAGGTACTCAGCCATTACATATACGGCTGAAGACCAACAAACCCGAAACCAAAGGCAACAACAACATCATTAACTCCCCAAGGTACCCCCAAAAGTACTCAGCACAGGAACAGCATCCAAGTCCAAGTCCAAGTCCAGAAACCAGGATGTAAATTCCAAGAGCCAAAGTCCAGTCCAGAAGCCAAGATCCAGAGGCAGCAGTCCAAAGTCCAGAATCCGGAAGTTGATATTGAATATCCAAATCCAATAACAGTAAGAAATTCAAGAACAATAATAATAATAAAACCAACAACAAGTAATACAGAAATATATACAGAAATATATACAGGAAACACAGGAAATCCAGGAAATACAGGAAATCATATAATGTCCATACAATGTCCAGGACCCGAAGGTCAGAGTCCACAAACCAAAACCTAAAGTCCAAAAGAATGGGGCCAGAAGGCTTATAGGCCATAGTTCAAGTAATAGGTGGGGGGGTGTCCGTCATCCAGGGCCAAAGGCGGGCCCAACGCCCCGATGGCATCCGCCCCCGTTCATAGCCTGCTAATCGCCGTAGGGATGCCACGATGTAGCGTACCGTGCCCTCTGACCTGCTTTCTTTCTGCGTAATCCGTTCCCAATGGCGCGCCCCCCATAGGCCCTTCAGAACAGTGAGATTGACAAGGCGGAGGGTGGAGGGTGGAACCGGCCAACACTCTTGACCCCGGGCCCCCCTTGGCCGCTCGGGACCCCGGAGCCCCGGTTGCTCTTCCCCAGAGATCACCGCTTCCCAGTGCTGATGGGCCAGGCTCGGCCAGCGCAGCGCCTGAGCCAGCCCTTCCCATACACATCGGGAGGCAGGGCAGGTGGACACTACATGTTGCACGGTCTCTCGAGGTTCCCCGCCCACCAACACCATCCCCGCCCCTCGGCGTTTAGTGACACATCGGAGCCGTCTGCATAATTGGGCTTCCTCTGATAGCCACGGACGGGCCGTCGCTATATCCGCTACCTGGTGATACCACCGCCAACGAATATCCCACAGGTAGAGTGGGACCCGTCGTTCTCGAAAGAGGGGGATCGGGTACCGGCTCTCCCGTAGATATGGGGACTGGTCAACTCGGGCGGCCCGACGTTCTGCCTCAGGGTGAAACAGGCGTTCCTCCACCATGCGCCAGGGTTAGGGTTAGGGTTAGGGTTAGGGTTAGGGTTAGGGTTAGGGTTAGGGTTAGGGTTAGGGTTAGGGCTAGGGTTAGGGTTAGGGCTAGGGTTAGGGTTAGGGTTAGGGCTAGGGTTAGGGTTAGGGTTAGGTATGAAATTTTTTTAGGTATGAAATTTTTTATTGAAATAAGCCATTCTACATAAATATTATAAAAATTATTACTCAGCCACTACACATGTGGCTTAATAATAACAAAACGAAATTTACATTAACATTAACCCCCACAGTACCCAACACAGGAACAGCATCCAAAATTAAGGTTGCAAGTTGCAAGATCCAAAGTCCAAAGTCCAGCGTCCAAAGTCCAACTTCCAAAGTCCACAGTCCACAGTCCAAAGTCCACAGTCCACAGTCCACAGTCCAAAGTCCAAAGTCTAAAGTCCAAAGTCCAAAGTCCAAAGTCCAAAATCCAGTCTAGGAACCGATGTTCAGTTATCCAAGATAGGTGCAAGTCTGTAATCCAATCTGTAATCCAATCTTTATTAGCCAAATCCAAGTAAAGGAACAAGAATAAGAACAAACCCAAGAACAAACCCAAGAATTTTAAAGATAAGATGTTTAAAAAATGTTTAAACAAGAATTTTAAACAAGAATTTTAAATTTTAAACCCGCCTTCTCTTGCTCTCTACCAGTAGCCTCAGAGGAGGCTAGTCTCTATTTTCCTGCCCCCTCCTGCGCCTCAAGCGCAGCAGGTGCAGGCCTACTGTTTTCCATGATTCCCCGAGATGGAGAAGTATCTGATGGTTCTGGGGGTTCTGGGGGAGGCGTAACTGGCATCCTCGGTGCCCCTACAGTTTCTATGGTCATCTCCTCTCCAGTTATTTTAGTAACAGCATCTATCTGGGCCATCTCATTTTTATTTTCCTCTGGATTGTGTTCTTCCAGGCTGTGCTCCTCCATGCCATCCTCCTTTCCCTTATCCTTTCTCCTATCCTTCTCCTTATCCTTCTCTACCTTCTCCACCCGCTCAAGTTGATCTTCAACTGTCTGTATGCGCCAGCGGCGGTCCGCACAGTGAGCTCGGACCGCCGTTAGCTCCGCCAGACGGTCCTCAGTCGGCTGCTCAAGGTAATCTTGCTGGCATTGTTCCTCACGTTGCTTCAAGATGTCCATCTCAATGCGTTCATTAATCAAGGAGTTGCGAAGTTCCTCCATAGATACCCCTTGAAGGGAGCGTAATAAAACCCGTGCTTTCTCTTCTTCTGTCATACCCTTGGTACGTTTGCCTGGAACTTTTCTAGGGGAACTAAGCGGGGTTATTGTGTTTAGTCCAGCCGCCTCTGAGACCTGCCTTTTTGTAGCTCGGCGACGACTGTTCGTCATCCCTTCATGCGTTATATCTCTGCCCATGTTCTTCCCTAGTATTCCTATGTCCAATGATGACCTACTTCCCTCAGGCTGCTGAGCATTTCGTGCCCTCGCTATCTCGGAAGGAACTCTTTGAATACTCTCAGTGGAGCTGCCTCGCTCCACATTGTCTACATTTCCTTCTAGAACGAGAAAACGATTGCCAAGGTGCAGCTGGGGCTCTGGACGAGCTACCGGTAGTTGCCTACGATGGCCTTTTTGTACTCCTCTCACTGTCTCCCAGGGGCCCTCTTCGGTCCCTTCTTCAGTTTGACCCTCTCCCCATCTAGCTTCCCTCGGTGGGGTTAGTGTTGGTGGTGTTTGTCGCTCCCCCCTACCCGCCTCATTGATAAATGTTGTTTCTGACTCCTGGCGTTCTACTGTTTGGGCTGCCCAGGCATGCCTTACTGCTTCTTGCATGGATTCTAGGTACCTCTCTGGATCCTGCTTATTGAGCCATGCCTGCGGGCACCACCGGTATACATGGCCTTCATTGCGACACAGACTACAGGTAACCGGCCGCTGGCAGGCCACTGTGGCGTGTCCTCGTACTCCACATTTTGCACAGAGGGCCGACCGGCAGTCCCGGCGGCGATGAGCAAAGGAACCACAAAGGAAACAGGCCGGTGGTTGGCCACTGTAGCGGGTCACTCCACGATCTGGACCCATAAAGAAAAATTTTGGTAAGTGGAGGATTTGACCTCCCTCTACGTTCCGGTGGAGGGCAACCACTGCCCGAAACTCTCCAGTCCAAATCCCATATTCATCTAGACGTGGTTCTGGATCAAGGAGGACCGTGCAGTGTTTCCTCAACCAGACTCCCACATCTTCTGGGGGGATCCCAGTGGTGCGAAACGCAATGTTTACTACTTTGTTTTCGCCCCGAAAGAGAGGGATAATATCAAAATCCTCAAAACATCGAGCGTTAAGCTGACGGGCCGTCCGGCAACGATCCCAGAAAGCTTGGTAGGTACGTTCTGAGGTGAAACAAACATCAACCTCCGTAAGGCCAGGGGGAGTAATGACTGCCAGGAAATGATCTTTTTTCATCCCTAGGCGCCCAAGAAGTACTTGTTGAATCACATATTCTCTTGTTAGGCAGGCGGGGTCGGGCCCTCGATATCGTAGACGGACCACATAGCGTTCACGGGGGTCTGGGCGCTGTGGTATTTTACTATAATATTCATCTAGAAAGCGGGCATCCTCAAGGATCTCCGCCTCTAAATCAAAGCCAAAACCAAAATTTGGGCGCGATGCCGTGCCACGGGTGGGGCCACCCACACCCCCCATCCTAGCTCTCGGTGCCGTTCCAGTTCCTCCACTAGCCGCAGCAGCATAAGTGCGTGCAGGTTCAGACACTCTCTGGTCGATGCCACTACTTGCCCTAGTCATCGGGGATGGGCGCATCGTCTCACTCATTTCAGGTCGTCTCGCCCCCTCGCCAGACAGCAAATGTGATTCCCCAGTATTTTGCCTTATGTCACCCGCTCCAGAGGATGGTCTCCCATCATCTTTCTGCATTTCTTTCCCAACATTACCTACTGCTAGGCTTCCTCCCATATCCTGTCCCAGTCCCATTGTTTCCGTAGTCTCCCTTTCTGATAAAGGTCTTCCTATACCTGTTAACGGTTCTCCCTGCCCAGTCCCGGGGAGAGAAACAATATTCAAAGGAGTACCAATCCAAGGCTCAGTACAGTTCCCAGATGGATTTGCAGACAAAGGGGTGTTCTGTGATGGCTCTTGCTCTTGCAGTTGTGGGTGCATTTGGGATGATTTCCTGGACGGGCATCCACCGCTCGATTGCTGGGATATCTTCATAGGCGCGATGTCTGCATGCCAATCGCCAGTATTCTGTAAGGAGGGAAAGGGCAGAGCAGAGGGCAGAGCAGCAGAGGGCAAACCAGCAGAGGGCAACAGTGGTGAAATCCTAGGCTCCCCAGCCACCCCTTCTAAGAGTCCCCTATTCCCTTGTATCGGCCCCGATACTTCCACCCGCATCGTATTTATCAGTTCTTCCCTAGCTCCTCCTTCCCATTGCCCACCACCTTCTTTAAAATTAGAGGCTCGTTGTTGCAAAGGTAAATGTAAATGTAAATTTCCCGATTGTCCCTCACCCGTTTGCGGAGGCCCCTCTTTCAGAGAAGCCCCCTCGCAAGAATTCTGGGCCATTATTTCCAAGTTTGGATCTGGATCTGGAGGTACGGCCGACAGCCGTTCGATTTCAGCCGCCACGGTCTCTCGTTCTCGGTCATCTCGATCATCTGCTCCGCCGCTAGGTGTCTCCATCGCGACTCTACGTGCAGTCTTGCGCCAAAACTTAAGATGTCCCACTAGGCGCCACAGCCATTCAATATAATCCTGACGTTGTATTGTAGAGTTTGCCTGTCCTATCGACTGCCAGATAAGTGGACAACAGTTAACACTGGTTTTTGTTTCCCATTCTCTGGCTAGGTCTTGTATCATTCTCTCCATCTTTGCCGGTTCAAGCCAGGTGGGTAATGTTCGTGTGGAGGTACGTGCACGTCTCCCTACTAATAGTCTTTCCACTATACCTAAAGTCACCGTCCGGTGTAACGCCATCTCCTCCATGGTACCTGGAATGGTTCCTTGTAAAGCTGCCAGCATTGTCGTGTGTGTCTTGTCCAGCCAACCTAAAATAGCATCACGGCTAAGTTTGGTTAAATTAGGGCCTGCAGGGGCGGGAAATACTGCAATATGGGCAACAAGAAAACCCCATAGTTTTAACATGTCCCAAGATCCACCTGGCTCAGCTAGCAGCCAGGTATGATAATTTAGCCATCCAGATTTTAATTGTTCTTTCCAACGCAACAGAATTCTGGTCTCTCTAGCTCCGCCTTCTACTACAGGTAGTCCTTCAGGACCATAGACTTCTCTTTCTTCATCTTCCATCACAATTGCAGATGCATCAGCCTCTGTTGCTTCAGAGTTCTCCATTGACTCGTGTACATCTAATTGAGTTGGTGCTGCTGCTACATCCATATCAGGATTTACAAGTGGTTGCTCCACTCCAGGATTTGTATGTAGCTGAGAGCATTCCCAGGCCTGGTCACTTACATCATTATTAGCAGTTTGCATGTTACAGTTTGCAGTTTGCATATTTACTGTTTGCATATTTGCATGTTGTAGGCTTGTTTTTTGCAAGCTTGTATTGCTTGCTTTTTGCTGGTTTGCATTTTGCAGGCTTGCTTTTTGCAAGCTTGTTTTGCTTGCTACATTTTGCAGACTTGTATTTTGCAGGCTTGCTTTATTTTCTTGTTGTTGTCTTGCTTTTCCCTCTACAAAGCTTGCAGAAGTTGCAAGATTTACCATACACTCTCTGGAATCTACTTCAGGATTTGTATCTAGCTGAGAGTATTCCCAGGCCTGGTCAATTACATCATTATTAGCAGTTTGGAGTTTGCAGTTTTCAGTTTGCATGCTTGCTTTTTGCAGGTTTGCATTTTGCAAGTCTGCATTTTGCAGGTTTGCTTTACTTTCTTTTTGCATGCTTGCTTTTTCCTCTACAAATCCTGCAGACCTTGTAAGATTTATTATACAATCTCTGGAATCTTTAACAGATAATGGGGTAGGTAACACATCGATTTTCTTAGAAGTTTCTAAGTTTGTTTGATTTTCCTTTAGGAATTCTATTATATTCCCAGGGTTTAATTGCATTTCTAAATTCATTTCATTCATCTCATCTGTTGTTTTTATCTGCTCTTGTATAAGTTCTTTCTTTTCTCCTGACTTTTCCTCTGTAATATATTGCATTGTAGGTTTAGGTGACTCTGTATTCTCTACAAACTGAAGAATCTTAATGAGGTTGCTGGATAAAGAGGCTCCAGCTTGCACTCCAATCCTGTTTGGAGGTTCTTCTTTCTCCTCCCAACTCCCCAGCTGGCCTTCACCTTTTTGAGGGAGTTCTTTCTTTTTAATTCTCTCTCCTTTTCTCTGGCGAAGCTCTTGTTTGAGCTTTCTATCTATTTCTATAAGCTGTTTGGCCTCCATTTCAAAGTCCTTCCTTCCCCCAGCCGGGGGGAGGTTTGTTTGGGATTAGTAGGCCTCGTTGGGGGGGGGACCTATAGCTCCCCCCCCGTACGTCCCCCAAATACACAAGTGGTCTCAAAAGAATCCCCACAGTCTTAGGAATGTCCAGATACTATTTTTGAAGAAATTCAACCCCCCCAAGGGGGTTAAAATCGCGCTCACCCAAACCCTTCGCAGGAGCTCCAGAAAACCACGTCCTTCCTCCTTGAAAACAGGGTTAGGGTTAGGGTTAGGGTTAGGGTTAGGGTTAGGGTTAGGTATGAAATTTTTTTTTTTTTTAAGTATGAAATTTTTTTATTGAAATAAACCATTCTACATAAATATTATAAAAATTATTACTCAGCCACTACACATGTGGCTTAATAATAACAAAACGAAATTTACATTAACATTAACCCCCACAGTACCCAACACAGGAACAGCATCCAAAATTAAGGTTGCAAGTTGCAAGATCCAAAGTCCAAAGTCCAACGTCCAACGTCCAAAGTCCAACTTCCAAAGTCCACAGTCCAAAGTCCACAGTCCACAGTCCACAGTCCAAAGTCCAAAGTCTAAAGTCCAAAGTCCAAAGTCCAAAATCCAGTCTAGGAACCGATGTTCAGTTATCCAAGATAGGTGCAAGTCTGTAATCCAATCTGTAATCCAATCTTTATTAGCCAAATCCAAGTAAAGGAACAAGAATAAGAACAAACCCAAGAACAAACCCAAGAATTTTAAAGATAAGATGTTTAAAAAAAGTTTAAACAAGAATTTTAAACAAGAATTTTAAATTTTAAATTTTAAATTTTAAATTTTAAACCCGCCTTCTCTTGCTCTCTACCAGTAGCCTCAGAGGAGGCTAGTCTCTATTTTCCTGCCCCCTCCTGCGCCTCAAGCGCAGCAGGTGCAGGCCTACTGTTTTCCATGATTCCCCGAGATGGAGAAGTATCTGATGGTTCTGGGGGTTCTGGGGGTTCTGGGGGAGGCGTAACCGGCATCCTCGGTGCCCCTACAGTTTCTATGGTCATCTCCTCTCCAGTTATTTTAGTAACAGCATCTATCTGGGCCATCTCATTTTTATTTTCCTCTGGATTGTGTTCTTCCAGGCTGTGCTCCTCCATGCCATCCTCCTTTCCCTTATCCTTTCTCCTATCCTTCTCCTTATCCTTCTCTACCTTCTCCACCCGCTCAAGTTGATCTTCAACTGTCTGTATGCGCCAGCGGCGGTCCGCACAGTGAGCTCGGACCGCCGTTAGCTCCGCCAGACGGTCCTCAGTCGGCTGCTCAAGGTAATCTTGCTGGCATTGTTCCTCACGTTGCTTCAAGATGTCCATCTCAATGCGTTCATTAATCAAGGAGTTGCGAAGTTCCTCCATAGATACCCCTTGAAGGGAGCGTAATAAAACCCGTGCTTTCTCTTCTTCTGTCATACCCTTGGTACGTTTGCCTGGAACTTTTCTAGGGGAACTAAGCGGGGTTATTATGTTTAGTCCAGCCGCCTCTGAGACCTGCCTTTTTGTAGCTCGGCGACGACTGTTCGTCATCCCTTCATGCGTTATATCTCTGCCCATGTTCTTTCCTAGTATTCCTATGTCCAATGATGACCTACTTCCCTCAGGCTGCTGAGCATTTCGTGCCCTCGCTATCTCGGAAGGAACTCTTTGAATACTCTCAGTGGAGCTGCCTCGCTCCACATTGTCTACATTTCCTTCTAGAACGAGAAAACGATTGCCAAGGTGCAGCTGGGGCTCTGGACGAGCTACCGGTAGTTGCCTACGATGGCCTTTTTGTACTCCTCTCACTGTCTCCCAGGGGCCCTCTTCGGCCCCTTCTTCAGTTTGACCCTCTCCCCATCTAGCTTCGCTCGGTGGGGTTAGTGTTGGTGGTGTTTGTCGCTCCCCCCTACCCGCCTCATTGATAAATGTTGTTTCTGACTCCTGGCGTTCTACCGTTTGGGCTGCCCAGGCATGCCTTACTGCTTCTTGCATGGATTCTAGGTACCTCTCTGGATCCTGCTTATTGAGCCATGCCTGCGGGCACCACCGGTATACATGGCCTTCATTGCGACACAGACTGCAGGTAACCGGCCGCTGGCAGGCCACTGTGGCGTGTCCTCGTACTCCACATTTTGCACAGAGGGCCGACCGGCAGTCCCGGCGGCGATGAGCAAAGGAACCACAAAGGAAACAGGCCGGTGGTTGGCCACTGTAGCGGGTCACTCCACGATCTGGACCCATAAAGAAAAATTTTGGTAAGTGGAGGATTTGACCTCCCTCTACGTTCCGGTGGAGGGCAACCACTGCCCGAAACTCTCCAGTCCAAATCCCATATTCATCTAGACGTGGTTCTGGATCAAGGAGGACCGTGCAGTGTTTCCTCAACCAGACTCCCACATCTTCTGGGGGAATCCCAGTGGTGCGAAACGCAATGTTTACTACTTTGTTTTCGCCCCGAAAGAGAGGGATAATATCAAAATCCTCAAAACATCGAGCGTTAAGCTGACGGGCCGTCCGGCAACGATCCCAGAAAGCTTGGTAGGTACGTTCTGAGGTGAAACAAACATCAACCTCCGTAAGGCCAGGGGGAGTAATGACTGCCAGGAAATGATCTTTTTTCATCCCTAGGCGCCCAAGAAGTACTTGTTGAATCACATATTCTCTTGTTAGGCAGGCGGGGTCGGGCCCTCGATATCGTAGACGGACCACATAGCGTTCACGGGGGTCTGGGCGCTGTGGTATTTTACTATAATATTCATCTAGAAAGCGGGCATCCTCAAGGATCTCCGCCTCTAAATCAAAGCCAAAACCAAAATTTGGGCGCGATGCCGTGCCACGGGTGGGGCCACCCACACCCCCCATCCTAGCTCTCGGTGCCGTTCCAGTTCCTCCACTAGCCGCAGCAGCATAAGTGCGTGCAGGTTCAGACACTCTCTGGTCGATGCCACTACTTGCCCTAATCATCGGGGATGGGCGCATCGTCTCACTCATTTCAGGTCGTCTCGCCCCCTCGCCAGACAGCAAATGTGATTCCCCAGTATTTTGCCTTATGTCACCCGCTCCAGAGGATGGTCTCCCATCATCTTTCTGCATTTCTTTCCCAACATTACCTACTGCTAGGCTTCCTCCCATATCCTGTCCCAGTCCCATTGTTTCTGTAGTCTCCCTTTCTGATAAAGGTCTTCCTATACCTGTTAACGGTTCTCCCTGCCCAGTCCCGGGGAGAGAAACAATATTCAAAGGAGTACCAATCCAAGGCTCAGTACAGTTCCCAGATGGATTTGCAGACAAAGGGGTGTTCTGTGATGGCTCTTGCTCTTGCAGTTGTGGGTGCATTTGGGATGATTTCCTGGACGGGCATCCACCGCTCGATTGCTGGGATATCTTCATAGGCGCGATGTCTGCATGCCAATCGCCAGTATTCTGTAAGGAGGGAAAGGGCAGAGCAGAGGGCAGAGCAGCAGAGGGCAAACCAGCAGAGGGCAACAGTGGTGAAATCCTAGGCTCCCCAGCCACCCCTTCTAAGAGTCCCCTATTCCCTTGTATCGGCCCCGATACTTCCACCCGCATCGTATTTATCAGTTCTTCCCTAGCTCCTCCTTCCCATTGCCCACCACCTTCTTTAAAATTAGAGGCTCGTTGTTGCAAAGGTAAATGTAAATGTAAATTTCCCGATTGTCCCTCACCCGTTTGCGGAGGCCCCTCTTTCAGAGAAGCCCCCTCGCAAGAATTCTGGGCCATTATTTCCAAGTTTGGATCTGGATCTGGAGGTACGGCCGACAGCCGTTCGATTTGAGCCGCCACGGTCTCTCGTTCTCGGTCATCTCGATCATCTGCTCCGCCGCTAGGTGTCTCCATCGCGACTCTACGTGCAGTCTTGCGCCAAAACTTAAGATGTCCCACTAGGCGCCACAGCCATTCAATATAATCCTGACGTTGTATTGTAGAGTTTGCCTGTCCTATCGACTGCCAGATAAGTGGACAACAGTTAACACTGGTTTTTGTTTCCCATTCTCTGGCTAGGTCTTGTATCATTCTCTCCATCTTTGCCGGTTCAAGCCAGGTGGGTAATGTTCGTGTGGAGGTACGTGCACGTCTCCCTACTAATAGTCTTTCCACTATACCTAAAGTCACCGTCCGGTGTAACGCCATCTCCTCCATGGTACCTGGAATGGTTCCTTGTAAAGCTGCCAGCATTGTCGTGTGTGTCTTGTCCAGCCAACCTAAAATAGCATCACGGCTAAGTTTGGTTAAATTAGGGCCTGCAGGGGCGGGAAATACTGCAATATGGGCAACAAGAAAACCCCATAGTTTTAACATGTCCCAAGATCCACCTGGCTCAGCTAGCAGCCAGGTATGATAATTTAGCCATCCAGATTTTAATTGTTCTTTCCAACGCAACAGAATTCTGGTCTCTCTAGCTCCGCCTTCTACTACAGGTAGTCCTTCAGGACCATAGACTTCTCTTTCTTCATCTTCCATCACAATTGCAGATGCATCAGCCTCTGTTGCTTCAGAGTTCTCCATTGACTCGTGTACATCTAATTGAGTTGGTGCTGCTGCTACATCCATATCAGGATTTACAAGTGGTTGCTCCACTCCAGGATTTGTATGTAGCTGAGAGCATTCCCAGCCCTGGTCACTTACATCATTATTAGCAGTTTGCATGTTACAGTTTGCAGTTTGCATATTTACTGTTTGCATATTTGCATTTTGTAGGCTGGTTTTTTGCAAGCTTGTATTGCTTGCTTTTTGCTGGTTTGCATTTTGCAGGCTTGCTTTTTGCAAGCTTGTTTTGCTTGCTACATTTTGCAGACTTGTATTTTGCAGGCTTGCTTTATTTTCTTGTTGTTGTCTTGCTTTTCCCTCTACAAAGCTTGCAGAAGTTGCAAGATTTACCATACACTCTCTGGAATCTACTTCAGGATTTGTATCTAGCTGAGAGTATTCCCAGGCCTGGTCAATTACATCATTATTAGCAGTTTGGAGTTTGCAGTTTTCAGTTTGCATGCTTGCTTTTTGCAGGTTTGCATTTTGCAAGTCTGCATTTTGCAGGTTTGCTTTACTTTCTTTTTGCATGCTTGCTTTTTCCTCTACAAATCCTGCAGACCTTGTAAGATTTATTATACAATCTCTGGAATCTTTAACAGATAATGGGGTAGGTAACACATCGATTTTCTTAGAAGTTTCTAAGTTTGTTTGATTTTCCTTTAGGAATTCTATTATATTCCCAGGGTTTAATTGCATTTCTAAATTCATTTCATTCATCTCATCTGTTGTTTTTATCTGCTCTTGTATAAGTTCTTTCTTTTCTCCTGACTTTTCCTCTGTAATATATTGCATTGTAGGTTTAGGTGACTCTGTATTCTCTACAAACTGAAGAATCTTAATGAGGTTGCTGGATAAAGAGGCTCCAGCTTGCACTCCAATCCTGTTTGGAGGTTCTTCTTTCTCCTCCCAACTCCCCAGCTGGCCTTCACCTTTTTGAGGGAGTTCTTTCTTTTTAATTCTCTCTCCTTTTCTCTGGCGAAGCTCTTGTTTGAGCTTTCTATCTATTTCTATAAGCTGTTTGGCCTCCATTTCAAAGTCCTTCCTTCCCCCAGCCGGGGGGAGGTTTGTTTGGGATTAGTAGGCCTCGTTGGGGGGGGGACCTATAGCTCCCCCCCCGTACGTCCCCCAAATACACAAGTGGTCTCAAAAGAATCCCCACAGTCTTAGGAATGTCCAGATACTATTTTTGAAGAAATTCAACCCCCCCAAGGGGGTTAAAATCGCGCTCACCCAAACCCTTCGCAGGAGCTCCAGAAAACCACGTCCTTCCTCCTTGAAAACAGGGTTAGGGTTAGGGTTAGGGTTAGGGTTAGGGTTAGGTATGAAATTTTTTTTTTTTTTAAGTATGAAATTTTTTTATTGAAATAAACCATTCTACATAAATATTATAAAAATTATTACTCAGCCACTACACATGTGGCTTAATAATAACAAAACGAAATTTACATTAACATTAACCCCCACAGTACCCAACACAGGAACAGCATCCAAAATTAAGGTTGCAAGTTGCAAGATCCAAAGTTAGGGTTAGGGTTAGGGTTAGGGTTAGGGTTAGGGTTAGGGTTAGGGTTAGGGTTAGGGTTAGGGTTAGGGTTTAGGGTTAGGGTTAGGGTTAGGGTTAGGGTTAGGGTTAGGGTTAGGGTTAGGGTTAGGGTTAGGGTTAGGGTTTAGGGTTAGGGTTTAGGGTTAGGGTTAGGGTTAGGGTTAGGGTTAGGGTTAGGGTTAGGGTTAGGGTTAGGGTTAGGTATCAAATTTTTAGGTATCAAATTTTTTTATTAGATATAAGCCATACTACAAAAAAGGGTTAGGGTTAGGGTTAGGGTTAGGGTTAGGGTTAGGGTTAGGGTTAGGGTTAGGGTTAGGGTTAGGGTTAGGTATCAAATTTTTTTTTTTTTTTAGGTATCAAATTTTTTTATTAGATATAAGCCATACTACAAAAAAGGTACTCAGCCATTACATATACGGCTGAAGACCAACAAACCCGAAACCAAAGGCAACAACAACATCATTAACTCCCCAAGGTACCCCCAAAAGTACTCAGCACAGGAACAGCATCCAAGTCCAAGTCCAAGTCCAGAAACCAGGATGTAAATTCCAAGAGCCAAAGTCCAGTCCAGAAGCCAAGATCCAGAGGCAGCAGTCCAAAGTCCAGAATCCGGAAGTTGATATTGAATATCCAAATCCAATAACAGTAAGAAATTCAAGAACAATAATAATAATAAAACCAACAACAAGTAATACAGAAATATATACAGAAATATATACAGGAAACACAGGAAATCCAGGAAATACAGGAAATCATATAATGTCCATACAATGTCCAGGACCCGAAGGTCAGAGTCCACAAACCAAAACCTAAAGTCCAAAAGAATGGGGCCAGAAGGCTTATAGGCCATAGTTCAAGTAATAGGTGGGGGGGTGTCCGTCATCCAGGGCCAAAGGCGGGCCCAACGCCCCGATGGCATCCGCCCCCGTTCATAGCCTGCTAATCGCCGTAGGGATGCCACGATGTAGCGTACCGTGCCCTCTGACCTGCTTTCTTTCTGCGTAATCCGTTCCCAATGGCGCGCCCCCCATAGGCCCTTCAGAACAGTGAGATTGACAAGGCGGAGGGTGGAGGGTGGAACCGGCCAACACTCTTGACCCCGGGCCCCCCTTGGCCGCTCGGGACCCCGGAGCCCCGGTTGCTCTTCCCCAGAGATCACCGCTTCCCAGTGCTGATGGGCCAGGCTCGGCCAGCGCAGCGCCTGAGCCAGCCCTTCCCATACACATCGGGAGGCAGGGCAGGTGGACACTACATGTTGCACGGTCTCTCGAGGTTCCCCGCCCACCAACACCATCCCCGCCCCTCGGCGTTTAGTGACACATCGGAGCCGTCTGCATAATTGGGCTTCCTCTGATAGCCACGGACGGGCCGTCGCTATATCCGCTACCTGGTGATACCACCGCCAACGAATATCCCACAGGTAGAGTGGGACCCGTCGTTCTCGAAAGAGGGGGATCGGGTACCGGCTCTCCCGTAGATATGGGGACTGGTCAACTCGGGCGGCCCGACGTTCTGCCTCAGGGTGAAACAGGCGTTCCTCCACCATGCGCCAGTACAGATGACGACGCAAGTGGCGGCCGGAGAGCGAATTATTCCTGACCCATGGGGCGTGTGCTACCCATTGTTTTACTGCTGAGAGCACCGGAATAAGATACGCTGGCACGGTCGCCCGCCAAGCAGGCGACACGCGAAAGGCTAGCTGGTCCGTGTCCCACCATTTCTCTGCCCATGCCGTATCTCGCCATCCCGAGGCAAAAGCGGCCACCCAGGCTGGCGGCGGTGGTGACATCACTCCCCTTCCTTGCGCAATTGCTCCCGTGGCTTCTTCCCAATCCCGCCAGGCCCCAAAGTTTTGGGCGAGAAACTCTGCCAAGCAGGCTGGACCTAGCGCTGGGAGCGCCAGGCCGCCTTGTTCGTGCGGGCGGGAGGCTACCGCTCGGCTCTGAGGGAAATGGACTGTCCCCCAGAGAAAGCGAAGCACCAAGCGATCTACTCGCCGGAGCAGAATTTCCGGGATAGGGTAAACTCTAGCTAGGGCCATGGCGATAGGGTACAGGTAGGTCTTTAGGAAGATGACTTTTTGGAAGATGCCTAATCGCCAGTGCCGCCACAGTTCCAATCGAGCATCGACGGCCTGCACCCAGCGCTCCCACTCTCGAAAGCCGTTGCCCCCGTGAGCCAGTGAGTATCTAACTCCCAATATAGAGACATCCTCCACCACCGTCTCCACTCTGGCCGGCAACTCTTTCGGTCCCTCGGTCACCTCTCCCACTTCATCCGCTAGAATGGCCGTCAGAGGCTGCACGGTCAGGTCAGGTGGCTCACCGGCTCCCTCACAGGTCCACCCTACGGCGAAGCTCTTGTGCAGGTTGACCTTAGCACCTGAGCCACACCCATAGGCACGAAGGGCCTCTAGAACACCATTCACTTCAGTGCGGTTCCGAATGAGGACGGTGACATCGTCCGCATGCGCCACCAGTCCCACCCAAGCCGCTGTAGTTTCTGTTGGTCTTTCTTGCAGCGGCTCTTGTGTCGACCCTGACACCGTCCCTGGGCACTCTTCCCTTAACAGTGGGCGGGGTACTGGCGGTTGTGCCGAGAAGCCCACCAACCCTGATGCTTCGACCAGTGCTAAAGCGGGGTCAAGGGCCAGCACATAAAGGAGCGCACTTAGCGGGCACCCTTGTCGCACTCCTGAGCAGACCGGTATTGCCACCCCCCGCCAACCATTCAGTTGCGGGATTACGGTTGCCTCTCGGTAGAGCCACTGCAGATGGGAGACAAAGCGAGTAGGGATCCCTTTTCGGTGGAGCGTCTCCCAAAGGTAGTCGTGGTGGATGTTATCAAAGGCCTTCTCCTGATCCAGTTGGAGCAGGAAAAGGCCCTCTCCGCCACCGCGACTCGTGACACTCTTCGCTCTTTCTTCTGTTTCACCCCCCAGCCCCGGCGCCCTTGCTGTGGTGGCAAACACCTCTCGCAAGAGGCACAACGAGTCTGTCATTCGCCGGCCCGGGACTGCACTGGTCTGACATGGGCGTACCAGACGGTCAGCAACATTCGCCAGACGGGTGTTAAGAACTCTAGCCAGGATGCGATTGTCTACATTAGCAAGGGCAATGGGCCGCCAGTTGACAGGGAGGGAGAGGTCCCCTTTTTTCGGAAAGAAGATTAACAGCGCCTGTGAGAAGTCCCTGAGCCCTTGATCTCGGAGTAGCAGCGAGTTGAAAAGCCGCGCAAGCGGTCCGGCTAGGAGCGCCACATAACATTGATAGAAGCGCCAGGGTAGCCCATCTGGCCCAGGGGCGGAACGCGCCCGCCCCCTGCCAATGGCTATCCGCACCTCCTCTGTCGTGACAGGGGCTTCTAACATCAGTCGTTGTTCTTTCGTTAGCCCCGGTCCCCAGCCAACCTGCGCCTCTACCCTATCAAGGAAGGTTTGAATCTCCTCTTCAGGAATGGGCTTTCGGGTAAATACCTTGTGCCAGTGACGCTCCATCACCGCCAGCATCCCCTCAGGAGTGCTCTGAATCACATCCTCTGGTGCATCACGAAGGCCTGTGCAGGACATCGGTGCAGCAGTGGTCGACGGTGCCAAGCGGGACCGTTCCCACTCTCCAGCCTCGACCATTGGGCCACGGCTGCGACAGACACGGTGCCGCTTAGCCCGTGTCCGTTCTCCCTGGTGAAAGGCTGAAATAGTCTCCTGTGCCTCAAGAAGTTCCTCCGGTTGAAAAGATATCCCCTCGTCACGCCACCGGTGGCAGCGTAGGAGGGTATAGACAGCATTTTGATAGCCACGCACCTCACGACGAGCTCCCCGTCGCGAGTGTTCGCGGCAGCGCTCCGACAATAGTCTTTTCAGACATTGCCAGCTGTCCCAGAGGTCCGGATCCAGGGGATCCCCAGCCTCAACCTGGGCGGCCCAGACAGCCACCATGCCTTCTAGTTGTTGGCGTAGTTCCTCACTGCTATCTAGGGTGGCTGGACGTAGCCGCCAGAGCGGGCGGCCTTGAGTCCCGACCTTTCTCATCGTTGCAGCTGGTTGGTTGCCAGCAAGACTGAATGTCACTACCAGCATAGCATGATCGGACCAGTCAGAGGCAAGGACGCGGCATCGCTCCACTTCCCACCCCGTCGGTGCCCATACGCGATCGACGCGGCTGGCCACCCGCGGATGGTGAAACGTGAAGCGCGCCGACACCCCCACTCCCCGAGCCACTCCGTATCGCTCGCCATCACTAAAGGGCTTGCCACGCCCGGGTGGGCAGAAGGCTAGTTCATTGGGTATCTGGAGCGCTGTATCCTTTAGGCCACGCTCTTTCAGGCCAGCTGCCAGCCTTCTCTCCTCCGCTGTCAGAGACGGCGGTTCTCTGCCCACTGGTACTGTGCGGTCTTCTGGGCGGGCTCGGTTATTAAAGTCTCCCGCTACCAGCAATTGGCGTCGCGTATGGCTCTGAAGGAAGAGGCGGGGCCATAAACGCCGCCGCCCCTCTCTCCCTGTCGGTGCGTAGACTCCGCAGAGGCGGTATGCGCCTCTCGGGGCCTCTAGCTCCCTTCCAGCCGTCGGCAGCAGAGCAAAATCCACAACTAGCAGCCGTCCAGGAACGGCTTCCAGGACCCTATCTACTCGCCAAGTTGAACCCGGGGGTGGTTCTCCGAAGAGTACTCCGACCCCCGACCGTTCTCCCGGCTCGTAGCTCCAGAAAGACGGGCCCACACTCCAGAGGCGTTGCGCGTGGCTACGCTCACGTTCGGAGGCGAACCATGTTTCCTGCAGAATGATGAGCTGTGACCCAAGCTGTTGAAGGGCTCCCAGAATCTCTGCGCGGCGCTCCCATGAACGGAGTCCACGCACGTTCCAGGTGAGGACTCGGAGTGACTCCATTAGAGTGACTCTGGACCCCCGCTCCTCTGCTCCTTATCAGCAGCCTCAGAGGAGGCCAATCTCTGCTTTCCTGCCCCCTCCTGCGCCCCAAGCGCAGCAGGTGCAGGCCTACTATTTGTTATGGTCGGTGGAATGTCGGTGACACCCACCGTAGCCACCCCCGACAGCCACCGCGATGAGAGAGCATCTGGTGGCTCCGGGGGAGGCACAGCCGGTGCCCCCGGCAGTTCCACAGCCCGAATGGTCACCTCCTCTCCAGCTGGACTAGCAGTAGTATCCATTTGGATTACTTCAGCTGTAGGTTCTTGTGGGGTGTTCTCATCGATGGCATCCTCCTCTCGCTGAGAGTTGCCCTGCTCCCTGCTCCTCTCCTCTTTCGCTACCCGCTCGAGCTGATCCTCCACCGTCTGAATGCGCCAACGCCGTTCCGCGCAACGAGCGCGAACCGCCGTCAGCTCAGCCAGACGATCTTCAGTTGGTCGCTCGAGGCACCCTTCTCGGCAGTGCTCTTCCCGCTGCATCAGAATCTCCAGCTCGATTCGTTCGTCCGCCAAGGATCTGCGGAGCTCTTCCACAGACACCCCTTGAAGGGAACGCAATAGAACACGTGCCTTCTCCTCTTCTGATAGGCCTTTGCTGCGTTTGCTGCGTTTGCCTGGGATACCTCCGGAGGTTCCACCTGGAGGGCTACGTGGGAGCGCAGCGCCAAATCCGGCCGCCTCCGAGACCTGCCTCTTGGCAGCACGGCGACGATTGTTCGTCATCCCTCCTTGCGCCACTCCTTGCGCCACTCCTCTGCCTAGTATTCCCGTACCTATTGGTGGCCCGCATCCTTCAGGTTGCAGAGCGTTTGCTGTCCCCACCCTCCCGGCGGAGGCTCCCTGAGCACTCTCAGTAATCTTGTCCTGCTCCTCATTATCTACACTTCCTTCCAAAACTAGGAAGCGATTGCCTAGATGTAGTTGCAGTTGTGGGCGAGCTACCAAAGGCGACCTGCGACGTTGTCGCTGCGTTCCTCTCGCCGTCTCCCAGGGGCCCTCTTTGGCCCCTTCTTCAGGTTGACCATCTCCCCATCTGGCTTCCTGCGGTGGTGGTGGTGGTGCTGCCTGCCCCTCTCTATCTGCCTCATTATTCGCTGCCGGTGCCGATTCTTGGCGCTCTGCCGTTTGGGCCGCCCAGGCACGTCCTACCGCCTGCCGTAGGGAATCTTGGTACCCATCTGGGTCTTGCTGATTTAGCCATGCCTGTGGGCACCATCGGTACGCATGGCCTTCATTCCGACACAGGCTACAGGTGACCGGCCGTTGGCAGGCAGCCGTAGCGTGTCCCCGTACTCCGCATTTCGCACAGAGGGCCGATCGGCAGTCTCGGCGGCGGTGAGCGAAAGAGCCACAGAGAAAGCAGGCCGGGGGTTGACCACTATAGCGGGTCACTCCGCGGTCCGGACCCATAAAAAAGTACTTCGGCAGATGAAGTACCTGTCCTCCTTCTACACTCCTATGGAGGGCAACTACTGCTCGGTATTCACCAGTCCAAATGCCATACTCATCGATACGCCGCTCAGGGTCAAGGAGGACTGTGCAATGCCTCCGCAACCAGATCGCTACATCTTCAGGAGGGACCCCAGTGGTGCGAAACCCAATGTTCACCACCTTATTTTCGCCCCGAAAGAGCGGAACGACATCAAAGTCTTCAAAACAGCGGTTACCAAGCCGGCGGGATGTCCGCCAACGATCCCAGAAGGCTTGGTACGCGCGTTCAGAGGCGAAACAGACATCAACCTCCGTCAGTCCGGGGGGGGTAATGACCGCTAGAAACTGATCCCTTTGCATCCCCAGGCGGCCGAGGAGCACCTGTTCGATCACATATTCCCGTGTCAGACGGGCGGGATCGGGCCCCCGGTAGCGCAGACGGACTACGTAGCGCTCTCTGGGGTCGGGGTGTCGTGTTACCCTGCTATAGAATTCGTCCAAAAAGCGGGCATCTTCAAGGATCTCCGCTTCCAGATCGAATCCAAACCCAAATTTCGAACCTGACGCCGTGCCGCGGGTGGAGCCACCGACACCCCCCCCTATAGCTCTCGGCATCGCTCGAGCTCCTCCACCAGCCGCAGCGGCATAGGTGCGACCGGGTTCTGGCGCTCTCTGACCGGTGTTATTGGCTGCTCTATCTGCCGAGGGTGGGCCCACCGATCCACTTGCAGTAGGCCGCCCCTCTTCCTCTCTAGGTAACGAGCTTGGCTCCCCAGCAGTTTGCCTCTGCGGCTGTGATGGGCATTGCCCCTCCCCCCTACTGAGAGTTCGCCGGCGTTGTAAAGGAGTTCCAGGACCCTTCCGAGGCACCTCCTCCCGGACCGCTGTGTTTCCCATTCCAGGCGATGGCCTCCCGCTGCCCTCATGAACTTCCTTCTGGGCATCAGTTGCCACTGAATCACCTCCCACCTCCTGTCTCATTCCCAATCCTTGCATCGTGACTCTTGCCTCCCTTCCTGATGAAGGCCCTCCTATGCCTATTGATGGTTCTCCCTCCCCAATCTCGTGGCAAGGACCGATATTTAAAGCAGTGCTAGGCGATGGTTCGGTACAGGTTCCAGATGGATTGGTACCTACGTCTCTATCTGAGGTTATTGATAGAGGGCCAGGGGTTTTAAAGGCACTGTCCGCGGCTCGCAGTACAGTCTGGGGATTCTGATGTCCTTGGGTACCAACCTCTACCAATTGTTGCTGTTGTTGCTGCGATGGCAAAGGGAGGCGAGGATCTGCAGTCGAGAAAGGCTGTTGTGGATGTCCTTGCTTTTGTGGGTATTTTTGACGTGGTTTCTTGGGTAAGTGTTCATTGGTTGAGTTCTGAGATGTAATCACAGATGCGAGATCTGCATTCCGAGTATCAGCACACTGTAAGGGGGGAGAGGGCAGAGCAGGAGAGGGCAACCGTGGCGAAGTCCGAGGCTCCCCAACCACCCCTTCCTCCAGTCCCCTCATCCCTCCCACTGGCCCTTGTTCCTCCACCCACATCACATCCATTAGCTCCTCCCCAACTCTCCCTCCCCGCTGCCCACCATTCTCCTGAGAAGTAGGAACACGTTGTTTTAAAGGCAAAGAAAGAGAATGAGAAAGAGAAAGAGAATAGCTCCCCGCTTGTTCCTCACCCATTTGCGGGGGCCCCCCTTCCGGGGGAGTCCCCTGGCAAGAATTCCGGGCCATCATTTCCAAGTTTGGGTCCGGGGGTACGGCCGATCGCCGCCCGACCCCGGTTACCACTGTCCGTCGCTCCCGACTGTCCGCTCTGCCACTATGCTCCTCCGCTGTCACTCTGAGTTGTCCAGTTCCAGAAGTGCCAGTCACCAATGACGCAGCTCTGTCAGACGAAGGATTCGCCGGAGGGTTCGCCGGAGGGGCCATCGGTGTCGTCGTCGTCTCTGTGGTCAGCATTCGACTTTGTCCCTGGGTAGTAGCCTTCTGCTGTCGTGCATTCCGCTGCCAAAATTTCAGGTGCCCAACGAGGCGCCATAGCCAGTCCACAAAGTCCTGACGCCGTGGAGTAGAGGTCGGTCTGCCCGTCTCAGTCCAAATGAGGGGGCAGCGGGAGGCATAGGTAGGCGCCTCCCAGATGCGAATTAGTTCTTGGACCATTCGCTCCATTGCAGCAGGTTCCAGCCAGTCCGGTAGGCTTCGTGTGGATGTGCGTGCACGGCGCCCTATAAGCAGCCGCTCCACCACACCCAATGTCACTGATCTATGCATTGCCAGAGTTTGTATCGTGCCTTGGATGTTGCCTTGTAGTGCTGCAAGTACAGCAGGGTGCGCTCGATCCAGCCAATCAAGGATTTTGTCGCGACTGAGTTTGGCTAAGCATGGGCCCGTAGGTGCGGGTAAGACCGCAAGGTGGGCAGCCAGGAAGCCCCACAATTTGAGCATGTCCAAGCGGTTTCCCGGGTCAGCCAGGAGCCAGGTGTCATAGCGCCCCCAGTCACACTGCAGGTTGGTTTGCCAGCGATCTAGGATGCGAGCCTCCCTTCGTCTCCCGATGGCCGGTAGTGGCCCATCTGGGCCATAGTCTTCCATCTCATAGTCTAGACTCCCGGTGTCATCTTCTGCGTTTGCAATGTCTCCAGCCCTATCAGCTGTGTTGTACTCAGCACTGGAGCTCACTGAAGCTTGTGAGCTCTCTAAATTCTCTATTACATCTCTAGGGGCCGGGGGAGGGGCAGGTCGCCCCTCTGCAACCCCATCTTTCTCACTATTCATCACGTGTTCAGATTCAGGTGTTGACTCTGAGGGGGGGGGCTGTACCCACGAGTCAACTATTGTGTCTTTAGCAGTTGATAAGGGTCGTAGGGGCTCCACTGGAAAAAGTTCTTCAGTGTGCCCTCCGGATTGTTCCTCTTCCATTTCCCTTAGCCACACAGGGGAGGGGCTCAACCCCTCATTAGCAGGGTTACTAAGTGGCCCAGGGGGCGTCGGAGAAACTAAGGTTTCGCTCTGGGACTCTATCATCGCCTTCATGACTGCTGGGGCGATCCAATCCGATTGAAGCAATTCTCTTGGAGATGTCTGCGCTCTCCACTCTGAAGTCTGGGTGTGTTTGCCCCCTTTTGGATCATCATCCTTGTGCACTGTGGCACCACCGCTTATCATATTCTTAGAAAGATTTAGGGTGCTTGCACTCCTCTCACTTCCTCCTGGCTCTGACCAGGCAGGATTGGCAAAGACAGCTTCTACAGTCCTCATGGAGGGGGGAAGTAAGGGGGGGTTCATCGGGGAGTGTCCTCGATGATCCCAGGGGGAAGAGGGGTTCTCCCCTTTCCTAGTCTCATTCTCTCCTTCTCCTTGCAGCTGCCCTCTTTGTGATTCAAAAGAGGCAGCAAGAAAGGCTTCTACAATAGCTGTCGAGGGGAGGGACATGGGTGGGACTTGCGAGGCAGGGAGAGGGTTAATGGAGGGGATTGCACCACCATCCCCAAATAGAGCACCCCCACTCCCTGCTGCCGCTCCTGTTTCAGCTGCCTCAGTAGCAGCCACCAACTCCTCTCCTATCTCCATACACATTTGCTCAGGAGCATTTTGCTCCAGGCAAGCTTTTGCAAGCTGTTTGCAGCTCAGGTCAGCATTTGCTACATTTGTATCTAGTAGAGGTGCTGCAGGCAGAGCTGCTGCAGGCAAACAGGCCTCTCTAGAGGCCTCAGCCACACCCTGCTGCTGCTGGTGATTTTCAAACTGTTCCAACATAGCTAGGCCTGCTTTTTCCCCCCCCACAAGGGAAAGAAGGTAGTTTTCAGAGGTTCTCAAACATAGGGCACCAGCAGGCTCCCCAAGTCCTACAGAAATTCCTGCCTTCGTTTGTTTGTTCTCCCAGGCCTTTACTTCTTGTCTCAAATCTTCTGGTGACTGTAGGACACCCTCCTGGGCTCGCATAGGCCTTGGAAAGGGGGTTCCCTCCTGTTCCATATAGTCTTCATCCTCTGTGGCTGTTGCAGTAGCAGCCAGCATTTCTGTGTTGGTGGGTCTAATTACAGCTAAAGGCTGCTGGGCTTGATTAGGCCCCGTTGGGGGGGAACCCTATAGCTCCCCCCCCGAGAGTCCCCCAGGTCCTCAAGTGGTCTTAAAAGAATCCCCACAGTCTTAGGAACGTTAAGATACTAAATTTGGAGAAGTCCAGTCCCCCCCAGGGGGGTAAATCGCGCTCACCCAAGAAACTCGCAGGAGCTCTGGAAAAACACGTCCTTCCTCGTTGAAAACAGAGTTAGGGTTAGGGTTAGGGTTAGGGTTAGGGTTAGGGTTAGGGTTAGGGTTAGGGTTAGGGTTAGGTATGAAATTTTTTTTTTTAGGTATGAAATTTTTTATTGAAATAAGCCATTCTACATAAATATTATAAAAATTATTACTCAGCCACTACACATGTGGCTTAATAATAACAAAACGAAATTTACATTAACATTAACCCCCACAGTACCCAACACAGGAACAGCATCCAAAATTAAGGTTGCAAGTTGCAAGATCCAAAGTCCAAAGTCCAACGTCCAACGTCCAAAGTCCAACTTCCAAAGTCCACAGTCCACAGTCCAAAGTCCACAGTCCACAGTCCAAAGTCCACAGTCCACAGTCCAAAGTCCAAAGTCTAAAGTCCAAAGTCCAAAGTCCAAAATCCAGTCTAGGAACCGATGTTCAGTTATCCAAGATAGGTGCAAGTCTGTAATCCAATCTGTAATCCAATCTTTATTAGCCAAATCCAAGTAAAGGAACAAGAATAAGAACAAACCCAAGAACAAACCCAAGAATTTTAAAGATAAGATGTTTAAAAAAATGTTTAAACAAGAATTTTAAACAAGAATTTTAAATTTTAAACCCGCCTTCTCTTGCTCTCTACCAGTAGCCTCAGAGGAGGCTAGTCTCTATTTTCCTGCCCCCTCCTGCGCCTCAAGCGCAGCAGGTGCAGGCCTACTGTTTTCCATGATTCCCCGAGATGGAGAAGTATCTGATGGTTCTGGGGGTTCTGGGGGTTCTGGGGGAGGCGTAACCGGCATCCTTGGTGCCCCTACAGTTTCTATGGTCATCTCCTCTCCAGTTATTTTAGTAACAGCATCTATCTGGGCCATCTCATTTTTATTTTCCTCTGGATTGTGTTCTTCCAGGCTGTGCTCCTCCATGCCATCCTCCTTTCCCTTATCCTTTCTCCTATCCTTCTCCTTATCCTTCTCTACCTTCTCCACCCGCTCAAGTTGATCTTCAACTGTCTGTATGCGCCAGCGGCGGTCCGCACAGTGAGCTCGGACCGCCGTTAGCTCCGCCAGACGGTCCTCAGTCGGCTGCTCAAGGTAATCTTGCTGGCATTGTTCCTCACGTTGCTTCAAGATGTCCATCTCAATGCGTTCATTAATCAAGGAGTTGCGAAGTTCCTCCATAGATACCCCTTGAAGGGAGCGTAATAAAACCCGTGCTTTCTCTTCTTCTGTCATACCCTTGGTACGTTTGCCTGGAACTTTTCTAGGGGAACTAAGCGGGGTTATTGTGTTTAGTCCAGCCGCCTCTGAGACCTGCCTTTTTGTAGCTCGGCGACGACTGTTCGTCATCCCTTCATGCGTTATATCTCTGCCCATGTTCTTCCCTAGTATTCCTATGTCCAATGATGACCTACTTCCCTCAGGCTGCTGAGCATTTCGTGCCCTCGCTATCTCGGAAGGAACTCTTTGAATACTCTCAGTGGAGCTGCCTCGCTCCACATTGTCTACATTTCCTTCTAGAACGAGAAAACGATTGCCAAGGTGCAGCTGGGGCTCTGGACGAGCTACCGGTAGTTGCCTACGATGGCCTTTTTGTACTCCTCTCACTGTCTCCCAGGGGCCCTCTTCGGCCCCTTCTTCAGTTTGACCCTCTCCCCATCTAGCTTCCCTCGGTGGGGTTAGTGTTGGTGGTGTTTGTCGCTCCCCCCTACCCGCCTCATTGATAAATGTTGTTTCTGACTCCTGGCGTTCTACCGTTTGGGCTGCCCAGGCATGCCTTACTGCTTCTTGCATGGATTCTAGGTACCTCTCTGGATCCTGCTTATTGAGCCATGCCTGCGGGCACCACCGGTATACATGGCCTTCATTGCGACACAGACTACAGGTAACCGGCCGCTGGCAGGCCACTGTGGCGTGTCCTCGTACTCCACATTTTGCACAGAGGGCCGACCGGCAGTCCCGGCGGCGATGAGCAAAGGAACCACAAAGGAAACAGGCCGGTGGTTGGCCACTGTAGCGGGTCACTCCACGATCTGGACCCATAAAGAAAAATTTTGGTAAGTGGAGGATTTGACCTCCCTCTACGTTCCGGTGGAGGGCAACCACTGCCCGAAACTCTCCAGTCCAAATCCCATATTCATCTAGACGTGGTTCTGGATCAAGGAGGACCGTGCAGTGTTTCCTCAACCAGACTCCCACATCTTCTGGGGGGATCCCAGTGGTGCGAAACGCAATGTTTACTACTTTGTTTTCGCCCCGAAAGAGAGGGATAATATCAAAATCCTCAAAACATCGAGCGTTAAGCTGACGGGCCGTCCGGCAACGATCCCAGAAAGCTTGGTAGGTACGTTCTGAGGCGAAACAAACATCAACCTCCGTAAGGCCAGGGGGAGTAATGACTGCCAGGAAATGATCTTTTCTCATCCCTAGGCGCCCAAGAAGTACTTGTTGAATCACATATTCTCTTGTTAGGCAGGCGGGGTCGGGCCCTCGATATCGTAGACGGACCACATAGCGTTCACGGGGGTCTGGGCGCTGTGGTATTTTACTATAATATTCATCTAGAAAGCGGGCATCCTCAAGGATCTCCGCCTCTAAATCAAAGCCAAAACCAAAATTTGGGCGCGATGCCGTGCCACGGGTGGGGCCACCCACACCCCCCATCCTAGCTCTCGGTGCCGTTCCAGTTCCTCCACTAGCCGCAGCAGCATAAGTGCGTGCAGGTTCAGACACTCTCTGGTCGATGCCACTACTTGCCCTAGTCATCGGGGATGGGCGCATCGTCTCACTCATTTCAGGTCGTCTCGCCCCCTCGCCAGACAGCAAATGTGATTCCCCAGTATTTTGCCTTATGTCACCCGCTCCAGAGGATGGTCTCCCATCATCTTTCTGCATTTCTTTCCCAACATTACCTACTGCTAGGCTTCCTCCCATATCCTGTCCCAGTCCCATTGTTTCTGTAGTCTCCCTTTCTGATAAAGGTCTTCCTATACCTGTTAACGGTTCTCCCTGCCCAGTCCCGGGGAGAGAAACAATATTCAAAGGAGTACCAATCCAAGGCTCAGTACAGTTCCCAGATGGATTTGCAGACAAAGGGGTGTTCTGTGATGGCTCTTGCTCTTGCAGTTGTGGGTGCATTTGGGATGATTTCCTGGACGGGCATCCACCGCTCGATTGCTGGGATATCTTCATAGGCGCGATGTCTGCATGCCAATCGCCAGTATTCTGTAAGGAGGGAAAGGGCAGAGCAGAGGGCAGAGCAGCAGAGGGCAAACCAGCAGAGGGCAACAGTGGTGAAATTCTAGGCTCCCCAGCCACCCCTTCTAAGAGTCCCTTATTCCCTTGTATCGGCCCCGATACTTCCACCCGCATCGTATTTATCAGTTCTTCCCTAGCTCCTCCTTCCCATTGCCCACCACCTTCTTTAAAATTAGAGGCTCGTTGTTGCAAAGGTAAATGTAAATGTAAATTTCCCGATTGTCCCTCACCCGTTTGCGGAGGCCCCTCTTTCAGAGAAGCCCCCTCGCAAGAATTCTGGGCCATTATTTCCAAGTTTGGATCTGGATCTGGAGGTACGGCCGACAGCCGTTCGATTTCAGCCGCCACGGTCTCTCGTTCTCGGTCATCTCGATCATCTGCTCCGCCGCTAGGTGTCTCCATCGCGACTCTACGTGCAGTCTTGCGCCAAAACTTAAGATGTCCCACTAGGCGCCACAGCCATTCAATATAATCCTGACGTTGTATTGTAGAGTTTGCCTGTCCTATCGACTGCCAGATAAGTGGACAACAGTTAACACTGGTTTTTGTTTCCCATTCTCTGGCTAGGTCTTGTATCATTCTCTCCATCTTTGCCGGTTCAAGCCAGGTGGGTAATGTTCGTGTGGAGGTACGTGCACGTCTCCCTACTAATAGTCTTTCCACTATACCTAAAGTCACCGTCCGGTGTAACGCCATCTCCTCCATGGTACCTGGAATGGTTCCTTGTAAAGCTGCCAGCATTGTCGTGTGTGTCTTGTCCAGCCAACCTAAAATAGCATCACGGCTAAGTTTGGTTAAATTAGGGCCTGCAGGGGCGGGAAATACTGCAATATGGGCAACAAGAAAACCCCATAGTTTTAACATGTCCCAAGATCCACCTGGCTCAGCTAGCAGCCAGGTATGATAATTTAGCCATCCAGATTTTAATTGTTCTTTCCAACGCAACAGAATTCTGGTCTCTCTAGCTCCGCCTTCTACTACAGGTAGTCCTTCAGGACCATAGACTTCTCTTTCTTCATCTTCCATCACAATTGCAGATGCATCAGCCTCTGTTGCTTCAGAGTTCTCCATTGACTCGTGTACATCTAATTGAGTTGGTGCTGCTGCTACATCCATATCAGGATTTACAAGTGGTTGCTCCACTCCAGGATTTGTATGTAGCTGAGAGCATTCCCAGGCCTGGTCACTTACATCATTATTAGCAGTTTGCATGTTACAGTTTGCAGTTTGCATATTTACTGTTTGCATATTTGCATTTTGTAGGCTTGTTTTTTGCAAGCTTGTATTGCTTGCTTTTTGCTGGTTTGCATTTTGCAGGCTTGCTTTTTGCAAGCTTGTTTTGCTTGCTACATTTTGCAGACTTGTATTTTGCAGGCTTGCTTTATTTTCTTGTTGTTGTCTTGCTTTTCCCTCTACAAAGCTTGCAGAAGTTGCAAGATTTACCATACACTCTCTGGAATCTACTTCAGGATTTGTATCTAGCTGAGAGTATTCCCAGGCCTGGTCAATTACATCATTATTAGCAGTTTGGAGTTTGCAGTTTTCAGTTTGCATGCTTGCTTTTTGCAGATTTGCATTTTGCAAGTCTGCATTTTGCAGGTTTGCTTTACTTTCTTTTTGCATGCTTGCTTTTTCCTCTACAAATCCTGCAGACCTTGTAAGATTTATTATACAATCTCTGGAATCTTTAACAGATAATGGGGTAGGTAACACATCGATTTTCTTAGAAGTTTCTAAGTTTGTTTGATTTTTCTTTAGGAATTCTATTATATTCCCAGGGTTTAATTGCATTTCTAAATTCATTTCATTCATCTCATCTGTTGTTTTTATCTGCTCTTGTATAAGTTCTTTCTTTTCTCCTGACTTTTCCTCTTGTATAAGTTCTTTCTTTTCTCCTGACTTTTCCTCTGTAATATATTGCATTGTAGGTTTAGGTGACTCTGTATTCTCTACAAACTGAAGAATCTTAATGAGGTTGCTGGATAAAGAGGCTCCAGCTTGCACTCCAATCCTGTTTGGAGGTTCTTCTTTCTCCTCCCAACTCCCCAGCTGGCCTTCACCTTTTTGAGGGAGTTCTTTCTTTTTAATTCTCTCTCCTTTTCTCTGGCGAAGCTCTTGTTTGAGCTTTCTATCTATTTCTATAAGCTGTTTGGCCTCCATTTCAAAGTCCTTCCTTCCCCCAGCCGGGGGGAGGTTTGTTTGGGATTAGTAGGCCTCGTTGGGGGGGGGACCTATAGCTCCCCCCCCGTACGTCCCCCAAATACACAAGTGGTCTCAAAAGAATCCCCACAGTCTTAGGAATGTCCAGATACTATTTTTGAAGAAATTCAACCCCCCCAAGGGGGTTAAAATCGCGCTCACCCAAACCCTTCGCAGGAGCTCCAGAAAACCACGTCCTTCCTCCTTGAAAACAGGGTTAGGGTTAGGGTTAGGGTTAGGGTTAGGGTTAGGGTTAGGGTTAGGGTTAGGGTTAGGGTTAGGTAAGATTTTTTTTTTTTTTTTTTTAGGTAAGATTTTTTATTTAAATTATTCATACTACTAGGTTACATCCCGCACGCGAAATCACGTAACAATATCGCCACTCACCGAAAAACATATCTAACTAATACATATAATTTACCTCTCTAACCTAACTCTAATACAAAATATACCTCTCAAACCTATATTATAAAAAATCACATCAAAATAATAACTTAAAATACAATACTTTAAAAGAAACACATAAAAAATTTTCCATTAAAATTTACCATTAAACTTAGCATAAAACTTTATTACCTAAATGCAAAATAGTCTCATTCCTTATCTTCTCTTCAAGTTACCTTTTCTTGGACCTCATCCACTCTTTCTACCCCTTCAGAAAAATTCTGAAGTGTAGTCTGACTAAGAGAAAAAGCGTTAAAGGGAATGGGAGTGGGAGGGGGTTCAGCAGGAGGGGGTTTTGTAGGAGGGGGTCTGTTTTTTTGTTTTCTTTGTTCTTTTATTCCTTCTCCATCTTGAATATTTTTTTGTGTCTGTTGTGTCTTTTGTTGTTCCTTCTCATTACTATGACTCATCTCCTCATTTACAATTACACTTTCCCCTTCTATTACCACTTCTTCACTTAAGACCCGGTATCTATTTTTTTTATAAAATAATTTCCCATTATTTACCGTTTCTAAATGCTTTGTCTTTTGTTTACTTTTCCCTCCTTTCCCCTTCTGCACCATATTCCATTCATCCTGCCTTTCTTGAAAATTATCATTTTTTTCCATAGAAACAGTTTTCTTCCCTTGAGTATCAGACTCTACCAAATTTTCAAAGTGTGCTCTACTTGCCCTCTCTTCTTTTCCCATCCCTCCTTCCTGTCTAGCTTTCTTTCTCATTTGCGCATCAGCTTTTTGTTTTCCTGACTCTGCCATTCTTTCTGCCTTTGCACATCTATCTGCATCTTGTCGATTGTAATATGCCTGAGGGCACCAAAGATACGTATGTCCCATCTCATCGCACAGATTGCACGTAATGCCACGATGACAAAAAGCCGTTTGATGGCCTCGCTCCCCACACTTTGCGCAAAGCGATGTTGTACAATTGCGTCGTATGTGATCATACGCCCCACACTGAAAACAAGCAGCAGGTTGGCCACTGTATCTCGTAATTCCCCGATCTGATCCTAAAAAGAAATACTTAGGTATGTAACCCTGCCTAGTCCCTTCAGAACGGTTTTTAAAAGAAACCACACATCGGTATTCTCCAGTCCAGAAACCTTCTTCATCATATTTTTTAGTTGGACCCATTAAAATGTCTGCATATTTCATCACCCAAAGTGCTACATCCTGTGCCGGAACAGTAGTAGTACGTAAACTGATCGTGAGTACTCTAGTATCCCCACGAAACAATGGTATCATTTCATAACCTCTCAAAAGTAAGTTATCTGCTCTACAGGCAGCCCTACTGGCCGTCCAAAATTGTCTGTAAGCACGCTCTGAAGCAAGGCAGACATCCGTCTCCTTGGAACCAGGTAACTGTATCACAGCCACAATATCCTCTTTGGGAAAATTTAGAGTATCTCTTATAAACACTTTAGTGACATAAGCCCTCGTGTCTTTTTCAGCTTCTATTCCTACATAACGAAAACGTACCACATATCTCTTTCTAGGATCTCTATCCTCTGAAGCAGTATTAAGGAAACTCTCTAAATAATCTTCTTCATCCCCCTCAAAATACCACCTAGGCATTGATGAATTAATGTCCTTCCTCTGCGTATTGCCTCTTGTTGCCTTTGCATAAGAAAGAGATTGCGAAAGTCCAGAACCACTCGGATGGGACTGACCTAAAGACTCATGAGCTGTACTAGCTTCCCCTTGTTCCCTTTGCACCAATGATGCTCTAATAGGACTCTGCATTCCAGGTGAGGAAGCACTCTCCACAATACTCACAGAATCTGTCCTTGTGTTTCCTTTCAAAAAAATGTCTTTCGATGTTAATGTGGATCGTGCTTCTCTTTCAATGTCCATTAGAAAAGTCTCTTGTCTCGCTTTCACTCCTGCTCCTCGCTCCACCCTCGATTGCAGAACTGCTTCTCCATGCCTATGAAAGGAAGAAAACCCACAAGCGCCAGAAGCCATACCGGTATCACCTACATAACCCTTCCCTCGGCTTCCCAACTCTGTTTCTATTACTGAGATTCCCTCCAATAAGGACTGATCGCTTACATCTGTTATACAATTCTGAGCAGTCTCAATCGCTTTACCCCCTTCTTCCTCCCCTACTAATCCAGTTCTAGGTCTTTTTCGTACCGTCTCGGGTGTTTTTTCCTGCTCTGAACTACTGTCTGTACCATCCCCTCCTTTTTCATTAAGCTTTCTACTTCTTCCCTTATTTTTTAATCTACCACTCTGCATTGTTTCCAGATCTCCCTGCATCCCCATCACCTCACCGATTGTCGGGGGCGCTTCCTTAGAAGACACCCCCTGCAAAACCCATTGGGCCCGTCTCTCCTCCTCATCGATCTCAGCAACCGCTTCCGTTCTCCTTTTGGGAACTGCTTCAATCGGGACCCGAGCTTCGGACTGGATTCTCGACGCCACCGCCACCGATGTTGACTTCACTCGTTCTTGTTTATCGTCTCTTCTTTGTTTTATGATTTTCTGCCTCTGTTTTAAACAATCGATTACTTTTTCCAACCATATGTTAAATTCCTCATTTGGCACTAACGTGTCCTTATTGTCAATTTGACTCCAAAAGACAGGCGGAGCCTCATCATCAGCCGTAGTAAGTCGAGTTCTGTGAATATCTTGGAAATATTTTATTAGGTGTTTTTCTTCTAGCCAATCAGGATAAGCCTCCATAGACGTCTTCGGCTTCCTCGCCACTAGAAGTCTCCGCACACAATCCAGCGCTAATGATTTTAAATAGCTTAATTCCTTCAGTCTTAATGTTACCTGCCATCCTGAAAGCACATCTTTTAAAGGCTGATAAGTTTTATCCAAAAATTGCACTACTTTTTGTTGACTATATTTAGTCAGATTTTTTGTCGGAACATTGGTTAAAGCTACATGGGCCATCACATAACCCCAAAGCCTCAACATATCATGCTTTTCAAATTCAGTTGGTAAAATAATATCTTCCACCTTGGTTAGATTTTTTTGCAATATTTCAGTCCATTTTGCCAGAATTTTCCTCTCCCTTGACTCTTTCACATTGGGTACAGCAGATTTTAATTTTTCAACAGAAACCAAGTCCATTTGCATATCACAATCGGTTTCAAAATCAGTTTCAAAAATTTCAGTAAGAAATTCTAATTCTACTTCTGGTTCAGAAAAATCAGAGAGGGCGCTCTCTCTTCCTTTTGATTTCTCCACTCCTCTATCTTCATCATTTTCTCCTTTATTACTTAATTGCTCAGCAAAGGTCATTTGCCTATTATTTTCAATTTCTTTATCTATAATAATACATTCTTGTTCTGTTTGCTGATTACCACCTTGATTAAGTTCAAGATCTACAAAACTTTGTTCTTGTAATGTATTCAGTGAAGGTTCCATACAAGCCTCAGCAGCTTGTGCACTTTGTCTCTCAGTTGTTTTACTAACATGTACTGTCTCTTTAAGAGCACTTAATTCCAAAACTTCCAATTCATCAAAGCATTTGTTATATTGTATTACATAATTGTCTTTAAATTTTCCCAATATACTTTTTTCTTTATCATAAGTGTCTCTTCCATACATTTCAATTTCTCTACTTGAAAAGGTATTTAGAATATTTTCTTGTTGCATTACATACTTCCAAGCCAAGAAAATCTCATGGCGAAAAGCTGTGCAATCAATGTTTATTTTTGTCAAACTTTCTTCTCGTCTTTTGTCACCAGACTGCATTTGTTTCTGTTTGACCATTTCTCTTCTAGCACACTCTTTCTGAAGTCTTTCATATTCTAATACAATTTCTATATAGTCCCTCTTCATCTGCTTTATTTTCATAGAAAGTGCTGCTTCACAGTCAGCCATTTTATCTACTGTTTGTTCTATGAGAGTCCTAGGGGTCCCAGCTTCTTCTAAGTTTGTAGACTCATTCAAAGGGATCTGAGGGCCCACAACAACAGCTGCTGATACTTCAGGGGTTCCCCCTTCCTTTAAAGTCACTGAAGTTGCAAACATTTCCCCACCCAGGGAAAGCTGGTCTTTTGAAAATCCCTCTTTGTACTCACTGCGAGGCATTGTTTCCAGGGAGGCCTCTGCTTTCAGGGAGGCCTCTGCAGCATTTTTAAAAGGTCTCTCTTCAACAGCGTTTTTTTGAGGATCCCCTCCACTGTCAGGGTTCATATTGGTGTCAAAAGATGCACCAGAGTCTCCTCCACCTACCTCAAGCCTTGAGGCAGTGGCATGCTGGCCGGATTTTGAATAAAAAGACGTTTTGTTTTGGATCTTCAGGAGCTCCAAAAACTACCACCTCCTCCTACCAAATCAGGGTTAGGGTTAGGGTTAGGGTTAGGGTTAGGGTTAGGGTTAGGGTTAGGGTTAGGGTTAGGGGTTGGGGTTGGGGTTGGGGTTGGGGTTGGGGTTGGGGTTGGGGTTGGGGTTGGGGTTGGGGTTGGGGTTGGGGTTGGGGTTGGGGTTGGGGTTAGGGTTAGGGTTAGGGTTAGGGTTAGGGTTAGGGTTAGGGTTAGGGTTAGGGTTAGGGTTAGGGTTAGGGTTAGGGTTAGGGTTAGGTAAGATTTTTTTTTTTTTTTTAGGTAAGATTTTTTATTTAAATTATTCATACTACTAGGTTACATCCCGCACGCGAAATCACGTAACAATATCGCCACTCACCGAAAAACATATCTAACTAATACATATAATTTACCTCTCTAACCTAACTCTAATACAAAATATACCTCTCAAACCTATATTATAAAAAATCACATCAAAATAATAACTTAAAATACAATACTTTAAAAGAAACACATAAAAAATTTTCCATTAAAATTTACCATTAAACTTAGCATAAAACTTTATTACCTAAATGCAAAATAGTCTCATTCCTTATCTTCTCTTCAAGTTACCTTTTCTTGGACCTCATCCACTCTTTCTACCCCTTCAGAAAAATTCTGAAGTGTAGTCTGACTAAGAGAAAAAGCGTTAAAGGGAATGGGAGTGGGAGGGGGTTCAGCAGGAGGGGGTTTTGTAGGAGGGGGTCTGTTTTTTTGTTTTCTTTGTTCTTTTATTCCTTCTCCATCTTGAAAATTTTTTTGTGTCTGTTGTGTCTTTTGTTGTTCCTTCTCATTACTATGACTCATCTCCTCATTTACAATTACACTTTCCCCTTCTATTACCACTTCTTCACTTAAGACCCGGTATCTATTTTTTTTATAAAATAATTTCCCATTATTTACCGTTTCTAAATGCTTTGTCTTTTGTTTACTTTTCCCTCCTTTCCCCTTCTGCACCATATTCCATTCATCCTGCCTTTCTTGAAAATTATCATTTTTTTCCATAGAAACAGTTTTCTTCCCTTGAGTATCAGACTCTACCAAATTTTCAAAGTGTGCTCTACTTGCCCTCTCTTCTTTTCCCATCCCTCCTTCCTGTCTAGCTTTCTTTCTCATTTGCGCATCAGCTTTTTGTTTTCCTGACTCTGCCATTCTTTCTGCCTTTGCACATCTATCTGCATCTTGTCGATTGTAATATGCCTGAGGGCACCAAAGATACGTATGTCCCATCTCATCGCACAGATTGCACGTAATGCCACGATGACAAAAAGCCGTTTGATGGCCTCGCTCCCCACACTTTGCGCAAAGCGATGTTGTACAATTGCGTCGTATGTGATCATACGCCCCACACTGAAAACAAGCAGCAGGTTGGCCACTGTATCTCGTAATTCCCCGATCTGATCCTAAAAAGAAATACTTAGGTATGTAACCCTGCCTAGTCCCTTCAGAACGGTTTTTAAAAGAAACCACACATCGGTATTCTCCAGTCCAGAAACCTTCTTCATCATATTTTTTAGTTGGACCCATTAAAATGTCTGCATATTTCATCACCCAAAGTGCTACATCCTGTGCCGGAACAGTAGTAGTACGTAAACTGATCGTGAGTACTCTAGTATCCCCACGAAACAATGGTATCATTTCATAACCTCTCAAAAGTAAGTTATCTGCTCTACAGGCAGCCCTACTGGCCGTCCAAAATTGTCTGTAAGCACGCTCTGAAGCAAGGCAGACATCCGTCTCCTTGGAACCAGGTAACTGTATCACAGCCACAATATCCTCTTTGGGAAAATTTAGAGTATCTCTTATAAACACTTTAGTGACATAAGCCCTCGTGTCTTTTTCAGCTTCTATTCCTACATAACGAAAACGTACCACATATCTCTTTCTAGGATCTCTATCCTCTGAAGCAGTATTAAGGAAACTCTCTAAATAATCTTCTTCATCCCCCTCAAAATACCACCTAGGCATTGATGAATTAATGTCCTTCCTCTGCGTATTGCCTCTTGTTGCCTTTGCATAAGAAAGAGATTGCGAAAGTCCAGAACCACTCGGATGGGACTGACCTAAAGACTCATGAGCTGTACTAGCTTCCCCTTGTTCCCTTTGCACCAATGATGCTCTAATAGGACTCTGCATTCCAGGTGAGGAAGCACTCTCCACAATACTCACAGAATCTGTCCTTGTGTTTCCTTTCAAAAAAATGTCTTTCGATGTTAATGTGGATCGTGCTTCTCTTTCAATGTCCATTAGAAAAGTCTCTTGTCTCGCTTTCACTCCTGCTCCTCGCTCCACCCTCGATTGCAGAACTGCTTCTCCATGCCTATGAAAGGAAGAAAACCCACAAGCGCCAGAAGCCATACCGGTATCACCTACATAACCCTTCCCTCGGCTTCCCAACTCTGTTTCTATTACTGAGATTCCCTCCAATAAGGACTGATCGCTTACATCTGTTATACAATTCTGAGCAGTCTCAATCGCTTTACCCCCTTCTTCCTCCCCTACTAATCCAGTTCTAGGTCTTTTTCGTACCGTCTCGGGTGTTTTTTCCTGCTCTGAACTACTGTCTGTACCATCCCCTCCTTTTTCATTAAGCTTTCTACTTCTTCCCTTATTTTTTAATCTACCACTCTGCATTGTTTCCAGATCTCCCTGCATCCCCATCACCTCACCGATTGTCGGGGGCGCTTCCTTAGAAGACACCCCCTGCAAAACCCATTGGGCCCGTCTCTCCTCCTCATCGATCTCAGCAACCGCTTCCGTTCTCCTTTTGGGAACTGCTTCAATCGGGACCCGAGCTTCGGACTGGATTCTCGACGCCACCGCCACCGATGTTGACTTCACTCGTTCTTGTTTATCGTCTCTTCTTTGTTTTATGATTTTCTGCCTCTGTTTTAAACAATCGATTACTTTTTCCAACCATATGTTAAATTCCTCATTTGGCACTAACGTGTCCTTATTG
>NC_084483.1:211896530-211903021 GCF_030035675.1 Rhineura floridana
AGGGTTAGGGTTAGGGTTAGGGTTAGGGTTAGGGTTAGGGTTAGGGTTAGGGTTAGGGTTAGGGTTAGGGTTAGGGTTAGGGTTAGGGTTAGGGTTAGGGTTAGGGTTAGGGTTAGGGTTAGGGTTAGGGTTAGGGTTAGGGTTAGGGTTAGGGTTAGGGTTAGGGTTAGGGTTAGGGTTAGGGTTAGGGTTAGGGTTAGGGTTAGGGTTAGGGTTAGGGTTAGGGTTAGGGTTAGGGTTAGGGTTAGGGTTAGGGTTAGGGTTAGGGTTAGGGTTAGGGTTAGGGTTAGGGTTAGGGTTAGGGTTAGGGTTAGGGTTAGGGTTAGGGTTAGGGTTAGGGTTAGGGTTAGGGTTAGGGTTAGGGTTAGGGTTAGGGTTAGGGTTAGGGTTAGGGTTAGGGTTAGGGTTAGGGTTAGGGTTAGGGTTAGGGTTAGGGTTAGGGTTAGGGTTAGGGTTAGGGTTAGGGTTAGGGTTAGGGTTAGGGTTAGGGTTAGGGTTAGGGTTAGGGTTAGGGTTAGGGTTAGGGTTAGGGTTAGGGTTAGGGTTAGGGTTAGGGTTAGGGTTAGGGTTAGGGTTAGGGTTAGGGTTAGGGTTAGGGTTAGGGTTAGGGTTAGGGTTAGGGTTAGGGTTAGGGTTAGGGTTAGGGTTAGGGTTAGGGTTAGGGTTAGGGTTAGGGTTAGGGTTAGGGTTAGGGTTAGGGTTAGGGTTAGGGTTAGGGTTAGGGTTAGGGTTAGGGTTAGGGTTAGGGTTAGGGTTAGGGTTAGGGTTAGGGTTAGGGTTAGGGTTAGGGTTAGGGTTAGGGTTAGGGTTAGGGTTAGGGTTAGGGTTAGGGTTAGGGTTAGGGTTAGGGTTAGGGTTAGGGTTAGGGTTAGGGTTAGGGTTAGGGTTAGGGTTAGGGTTAGGGTTAGGGTTAGGGTTAGGGTTAGGGTTAGGGTTAGGGTTAGGGTTAGGGTTAGGGTTAGGGTTAGGGTTAGGGTTAGGGTTAGGGTTAGGGTTAGGGTTAGGGTTAGGGTTAGGGTTAGGGTTAGGGTTAGGGTTAGGGTTAGGGTTAGGGTTAGGGTTAGGGTTAGGGTTAGGGTTAGGGTTAGGGTTAGGGTTAGGGTTAGGGTTAGGGTTAGGGTTAGGGTTAGGGTTAGGGTTAGGGTTAGGGTTAGGGTTAGGGTTAGGGTTAGGGTTAGGGTTAGGGTTAGGGTTAGGGTTAGGGTTAGGGTTAGGGTTAGGGTTAGGGTTAGGGTTAGGGTTAGGGTTAGGGTTAGGGTTAGGGTTAGGGTTAGGGTTAGGGTTAGGGTTAGGGTTAGGGTTAGGGTTAGGGTTAGGGTTAGGGTTAGGGTTAGGGTTAGGGTTAGGGTTAGGGTTAGGGTTAGGGTTAGGGTTAGGGTTAGGGTTAGGGTTAGGGTTAGGGTTAGGGTTAGGGTTAGGGTTAGGGTTAGGGTTAGGGTTAGGGTTAGGGTTAGGGTTAGGGTTAGGGTTAGGGTTAGGGTTAGGGTTAGGGTTAGGGTTAGGGTTAGGGTTAGGGTTAGGGTTAGGGTTAGGGTTAGGGTTAGGGTTAGGGTTAGGGTTAGGGTTAGGGTTAGGGTTAGGGTTAGGGTTAGGGTTAGGGTTAGGGTTAGGGTTAGGGTTAGGGTTAGGGTTAGGGTTAGGGTTAGGGTTAGGGTTAGGGTTAGGGTTAGGGTTAGGGTTAGGGTTAGGGTTAGGGTTAGGGTTAGGGTTAGGGTTAGGGTTAGGGTTAGGGTTAGGGTTAGGGTTAGGGTTAGGGTTAGGGTTAGGGTTAGGGTTAGGGTTAGGGTTAGGGTTAGGGTTAGGGTTAGGGTTAGGGTTAGGGTTAGGGTTAGGGTTAGGGTTAGGGTTAGGGTTAGGGTTAGGGTTAGGGTTAGGGTTAGGGTTAGGGTTAGGGTTAGGGTTAGGGTTAGGGTTAGGGTTAGGGTTAGGGTTAGGGTTAGGGTTAGGGTTAGGGTTAGGGTTAGGGTTAGGGTTAGGGTTAGGGTTAGGGTTAGGGTTAGGGTTAGGGTTAGGGTTAGGGTTAGGGTTAGGGTTAGGGTTAGGGTTAGGGTTAGGGTTAGGGTTAGGGTTAGGGTTAGGGTTAGGGTTAGGGTTAGGGTTAGGGTTAGGGTTAGGGTTAGGGTTAGGGTTAGGGTTAGGGTTAGGGTTAGGGTTAGGGTTAGGGTTAGGGTTAGGGTTAGGGTTAGGGTTAGGGTTAGGGTTAGGGTTAGGGTTAGGGTTAGGGTTAGGGTTAGGGTTAGGGTTAGGGTTAGGGTTAGGGTTAGGGTTAGGGTTAGGGTTAGGGTTAGGGTTAGGGTTAGGGTTAGGGTTAGGGTTAGGGTTAGGGTTAGGGTTAGGGTTAGGGTTAGGGTTAGGGTTAGGGTTAGGGTTAGGGTTAGGGTTAGGGTTAGGGTTAGGGTTAGGGTTAGGGTTAGGGTTAGGGTTAGGGTTAGGGTTAGGGTTAGGGTTAGGGTTAGGGTTAGGGTTAGGGTTAGGGTTAGGGTTAGGGTTAGGGTTAGGGTTAGGGTTAGGGTTAGGGTTAGGGTTAGGGTTAGGGTTAGGGTTAGGGTTAGGGTTAGGGTTAGGGTTAGGGTTAGGGTTAGGGTTAGGGTTAGGGTTAGGGTTAGGGTTAGGGTTAGGGTTAGGGTTAGGGTTAGGGTTAGGGTTAGGGTTAGGGTTAGGGTTAGGGTTAGGGTTAGGGTTAGGGTTAGGGTTAGGGTTAGGGTTAGGGTTAGGGTTAGGGTTAGGGTTAGGGTTAGGGTTAGGGTTAGGGTTAGGGTTAGGGTTAGGGTTAGGGTTAGGGTTAGGGTTAGGGTTAGGGTTAGGGTTAGGGTTAGGGTTAGGGTTAGGGTTAGGGTTAGGGTTAGGGTTAGGGTTAGGGTTAGGGTTAGGGTTAGGGTTAGGGTTAGGGTTAGGGTTAGGGTTAGGGTTAGGGTTAGGGTTAGGGTTAGGGTTAGGGTTAGGGTTAGGGTTAGGGTTAGGGTTAGGGTTAGGGTTAGGGTTAGGGTTAGGGTTAGGGTTAGGGTTAGGGTTAGGGTTAGGGTTAGGGTTAGGGTTAGGGTTAGGGTTAGGGTTAGGGTTAGGGTTAGGGTTAGGGTTAGGGTTAGGGTTAGGGTTAGGGTTAGGGTTAGGGTTAGGGTTAGGGTTAGGGTTAGGGTTAGGGTTAGGGTTAGGGTTAGGGTTAGGGTTAGGGTTAGGGTTAGGGTTAGGGTTAGGGTTAGGGTTAGGGTTAGGGTTAGGGTTAGGGTTAGGGTTAGGGTTAGGGTTAGGGTTAGGGTTAGGGTTAGGGTTAGGGTTAGGGTTAGGGTTAGGGTTAGGGTTAGGGTTAGGGTTAGGGTTAGGGTTAGGGTTAGGGTTAGGGTTAGGGTTAGGGTTAGGGTTAGGGTTAGGGTTAGGGTTAGGGTTAGGGTTAGGGTTAGGGTTAGGGTTAGGGTTAGGGTTAGGGTTAGGGTTAGGGTTAGGGTTAGGGTTAGGGTTAGGGTTAGGGTTAGGGTTAGGGTTAGGGTTAGGGTTAGGGTTAGGGTTAGGGTTAGGGTTAGGGTTAGGGTTAGGGTTAGGGTTAGGGTTAGGGTTAGGGTTAGGGTTAGGGTTAGGGTTAGGGTTAGGGTTAGGGTTAGGGTTAGGGTTAGGGTTAGGGTTAGGGTTAGGGTTAGGGTTAGGGTTAGGGTTAGGGTTAGGGTTAGGGTTAGGGTTAGGGTTAGGGTTAGGGTTAGGGTTAGGGTTAGGGTTAGGGTTAGGGTTAGGGTTAGGGTTAGGGTTAGGGTTAGGGTTAGGGTTAGGGTTAGGGTTAGGGTTAGGGTTAGGGTTAGGGTTAGGGTTAGGGTTAGGGTTAGGGTTAGGGTTAGGGTTAGGGTTAGGGTTAGGGTTAGGGTTAGGGTTAGGGTTAGGGTTAGGGTTAGGGTTAGGGTTAGGGTTAGGGTTAGGGTTAGGGTTAGGGTTAGGGTTAGGGTTAGGGTTAGGGTTAGGGTTAGGGTTAGGGTTAGGGTTAGGGTTAGGGTTAGGGTTAGGGTTAGGGTTAGGGTTAGGGTTAGGGTTAGGGTTAGGGTTAGGGTTAGGGTTAGGGTTAGGGTTAGGGTTAGGGTTAGGGTTAGGGTTAGGGTTAGGGTTAGGGTTAGGGTTAGGGTTAGGGTTAGGGTTAGGGTTAGGGTTAGGGTTAGGGTTAGGGTTAGGGTTAGGGTTAGGGTTAGGGTTAGGGTTAGGGTTAGGGTTAGGGTTAGGGTTAGGGTTAGGGTTAGGGTTAGGGTTAGGGTTAGGGTTAGGGTTAGGGTTAGGGTTAGGGTTAGGGTTAGGGTTAGGGTTAGGGTTAGGGTTAGGGTTAGGGTTAGGGTTAGGGTTAGGGTTAGGGTTAGGGTTAGGGTTAGGGTTAGGGTTAGGGTTAGGGTTAGGGTTAGGGTTAGGGTTAGGGTTAGGGTTAGGGTTAGGGTTAGGGTTAGGGTTAGGGTTAGGGTTAGGGTTAGGGTTAGGGTTAGGGTTAGGGTTAGGGTTAGGGTTAGGGTTAGGGTTAGGGTTAGGGTTAGGGTTAGGGTTAGGGTTAGGGTTAGGGTTAGGGTTAGGGTTAGGGTTAGGGTTAGGGTTAGGGTTAGGGTTAGGGTTAGGGTTAGGGTTAGGGTTAGGGTTAGGGTTAGGGTTAGGGTTAGGGTTAGGGTTAGGGTTAGGGTTAGGGTTAGGGTTAGGGTTAGGGTTAGGGTTAGGGTTAGGGTTAGGGTTAGGGTTAGGGTTAGGGTTAGGGTTAGGGTTAGGGTTAGGGTTAGGGTTAGGGTTAGGGTTAGGGTTAGGGTTAGGGTTAGGGTTAGGGTTAGGGTTAGGGTTAGGGTTAGGGTTAGGGTTAGGGTTAGGGTTAGGGTTAGGGTTAGGGTTAGGGTTAGGGTTAGGGTTAGGGTTAGGGTTAGGGTTAGGGTTAGGGTTAGGGTTAGGGTTAGGGTTAGGGTTAGGGTTAGGGTTAGGGTTAGGGTTAGGGTTAGGGTTAGGGTTAGGGTTAGGGTTAGGGTTAGGGTTAGGGTTAGGGTTAGGGTTAGGGTTAGGGTTAGGGTTAGGGTTAGGGTTAGGGTTAGGGTTAGGGTTAGGGTTAGGGTTAGGGTTAGGGTTAGGGTTAGGGTTAGGGTTAGGGTTAGGGTTAGGGTTAGGGTTAGGGTTAGGGTTAGGGTTAGGGTTAGGGTTAGGGTTAGGGTTAGGGTTAGGGTTAGGGTTAGGGTTAGGGTTAGGGTTAGGGTTAGGGTTAGGGTTAGGGTTAGGGTTAGGGTTAGGGTTAGGGTTAGGGTTAGGGTTAGGGTTAGGGTTAGGGTTAGGGTTAGGGTTAGGGTTAGGGTTAGGGTTAGGGTTAGGGTTAGGGTTAGGGTTAGGGTTAGGGTTAGGGTTAGGGTTAGGGTTAGGGTTAGGGTTAGGGTTAGGGTTAGGGTTAGGGTTAGGGTTAGGGTTAGGGTTAGGGTTAGGGTTAGGGTTAGGGTTAGGGTTAGGGTTAGGGTTAGGGTTAGGGTTAGGGTTAGGGTTAGGGTTAGGGTTAGGGTTAGGGTTAGGGTTAGGGTTAGGGTTAGGGTTAGGGTTAGGGTTAGGGTTAGGGTTAGGGTTAGGGTTAGGGTTAGGGTTAGGGTTAGGGTTAGGGTTAGGGTTAGGGTTAGGGTTAGGGTTAGGGTTAGGGTTAGGGTTAGGGTTAGGGTTAGGGTTAGGGTTAGGGTTAGGGTTAGGGTTAGGGTTAGGGTTAGGGTTAGGGTTAGGGTTAGGGTTAGGGTTAGGGTTAGGGTTAGGGTTAGGGTTAGGGTTAGGGTTAGGGTTAGGGTTAGGGTTAGGGTTAGGGTTAGGGTTAGGGTTAGGGTTAGGGTTAGGGTTAGGGTTAGGGTTAGGGTTAGGGTTAGGGTTAGGGTTAGGGTTAGGGTTAGGGTTAGGGTTAGGGTTAGGGTTAGGGTTAGGGTTAGGGTTAGGGTTAGGGTTAGGGTTAGGGTTAGGGTTAGGGTTAGGGTTAGGGTTAGGGTTAGGGTTAGGGTTAGGGTTAGGGTTAGGGTTAGGGTTAGGGTTAGGGTTAGGGTTAGGGTTAGGGTTAGGGTTAGGGTTAGGGTTAGGGTTAGGGTTAGGGTTAGGTTAGGGTTAGGGTTAGGGTTAGGGTTAGGGTTAGGGTTAGGGTTAGGGTTAGGGTTAGGGTTAGGGTTAGGGTTAGGGTTAGGGTTAGGGTTAGGGTTAGGGTTAGGGTTAGGGTTAGGGTTAGGGTTAGGGTTAGGGTTAGGGTTAGGGTTAGGGTTAGGGTTAGGGTTAGGGTTAGGGTTAGGGTTAGGGTTAGGGTTAGGGTTAGGGTTAGGGTTAGGGTTAGGGTTAGGGTTAGGGTTAGGGTTAGGGGTTAGGGTTAGGTTAGGGTTAGGGTTAGGGTTAGGGTTAGGGTTAGGGTTAGGGTTAGGGTTAGGGTTAGGGTTAGGGTTAGGGTTAGGGTTAGGGTTAGGGTTAGGGTTAGGGTTAGGGTTAGGGTTAGGGTTGGGTTAGGGTTAGGGTTAGGGTTAGGGTTAGGGTTAGGGTTAGGGTTAGGGTTA